>NW_027273890.1:2727500-2840000 GCF_046630095.1 Trachinotus anak
CAAAGATTTTTTTTTACATGTCCATAAAGATTTTCTGTCTCCCACGAAATATCCGTCCCTGCTTTTCTTTGGTAAACTTTACAAGTTTCTCTCCTGCGTAAGGTTAGTTTGGTTCAGTGCAGTCTGTGTTGACTCACCCTTCAAAATAAAGCTACCAGAAATATCTCTTTCTTTCTTTTCTGTTTGGGAGGGTGGGGAAGGTGCTACATTAACCATCAAGCAGGGAAAATAATGGTGGCGGACCTGAGTCACAAATTTGACACTGATAAAGACTTGACTTTAACTTGAGACTTGATCTAGACTTGAGACCAATAACTAAGGAGGAGTTAACTTTTTTTTAAATTAAATATTTGCATTTTTCTAGATATATTTTTCAAGACGTTATATTTTGATTTTGAAAATTTCTAGTGTGATGTCTGCAAACCAGTGTTCATGGGGCGGGGCCAAAAATACTAAACTTTGAATTGCATGAGGAATTCTAAATCTCTTTTTTGTCCTTTTTTCCTCTCCTCAGTCATTCAGTTGATTTTTGTCAGTAACAGAAGTTTAAACCCCTCCTTTCTTATGTATTTATTTCCTCTCTCTCTCCTGACTTCCAGCTCCTCTGTAAAACTCCAGAGGTGAAGTACCTTTTGATATGCAGAGTTACACACATTATACATTTAATTTAATTTAATTTGACTAACGTGGACCCTGCTTGTGTCTTTCTCAACACCTTCAGGCCCGGCAGCTCCTCTAACCTGTGCTTTTGTTTTGAAGGCTGTGTAATTTATGCCTTAGAATGAAAATCATAAAAAGTTAGGAGAACAAAAATGGATATGACTTTTTTTTTTGTGTGTGTGTGTGTGATTTTGAGAAATTACAAACTAGAAACAGGAAACATATAAATATATATATGAAAATAAAAAGTACCTTCCATGAGGTATGACATTTTAAAAAAATATCACAAGACACAATTTGGCGACTCCAGAGCTTTTAGAAAATTTGTCACAAATTCATGACTAACATTAGAGATTCTTTTTTTAATGGACTCTTCTCTCATCAAACACCCTAAAATGGCCCCATTTGGAGGCACCAAGCTCCCTGTCTTCCGTAAATAACAGGTAACCTACCAAAACCTCGTGCATGTCATTACTGAAAAACAGATGCACTTAAGTTGATGGAATACTGACATTTTACTTTTTCTTTGCAGATTTCATGAAGACTGATGCAGAAAGCCTCGGCGCCCAGTTCTGCTGATGTGTTTCTGTTCCACATGCTCTGCTGTCCTTCATGGGATGAATGGAAACTAACATTAGACAGCTGGTCGTCAAGCCATAAACAAGCGTGATAGTTCAAAATAACACACATTTGGTTTTCACCCAACAGTGCTGATATCCAACGTCAAAGAATATTAAAATGAAGGAGGACATGTAATGTTTGCTTTTAGTTGGATCTGAGCTGGTGACATCAGGGCACGGGGACGGCGCCAAATCTCTCTGAATCCACCCCGAGCTTTGAGCAATCATGACCTGGCATAAGGTCCATGTACGTAATCAATTATTCATTTGGAAGGTGGGGGAAAGTCAGCCCATCTGCTGAGGGGAGCAGTCCTGGCTGAGTTATTGAGCTGTGGGCCGCGCTGCTGTTTAATAATGGTCCAGCTATGTATCGCTCTGCAGTACGGACCAGTCGCAGTCAATCCATTTCAAGTTACTGCGTTTCAAATGGAAACCAATACGACAGTTCAGAAACACCCGCAGAGTCTCTGCTTTCATTCAGTACTGATTGAAGGTTTTTATAATGTGATGCAATTCTGAAGGAGCAGGGTTTTTATTTATTCTTACTTTATTTGGCAAGAGCCACCAAACTGTGGTAAGTTTGTAGTAGTTCAGGTCTCTCTCCTTGGAGGAGGAGGATGCTTTGTTCTTGTTGATGAAACAACTGAGGAGGTGATGACGTTAATTTCTTAAAAAGAAAGAAAAAGTGTAGCGTTACTTATCACTTGCACCCTCCTCTACCCTCAGTCCACTCCCACAGACATTGCTCACATCGACTTTCCTGAGCAAACGAGACTCTAATCTTCAACCTGGAGATATTAGACTGTGAATCCAGGGGAGATATTCACTGAAAGCCTGTTTAAGTCTGTGATGAGTCTGTTTGTGTTGAGTTTTAATCACACATCAGATAAGAAAATGATAATTCCACATGTTGATAAAACTGGGTCTACTCCTCGTACAGATTGCTCAAATTCAAAGGCATAAATATCATGTTTAAATTCAGCCCCTGAGACGCTGAATCTAGTGAGGGTCCACTTCTTTAATGCATTTCAACTTTGATGTTAGTGGTGCCACAGAGTGTGTATTATAAAGAGGAAAACTGGCGGCTCAGCTTTTTCTCCACCAGAGGTAAAAATGGTTCTGTGCTGCCATCCTGTGGTAGATTAACAACAACACACGGTAAAAACACGGTAAAATCAGCTGAGTGTGTGTCTCGCTGTTATGACTGGGAAATTTAAACATAACAGAACCATGGTTAATGTTATTACTAACACCTTTGCTTTTCCTACTATATCAAGTCATGTTGTATAAAAGGATTTAGTGTCTCTTTGCAGGTGTGCAGTGTTAGTTGTTGAAAAATGTAAACTCACATTTAAAGGACTTTCTTTGCATCTAACATCGACTTGAAATATGTCCCACAATTGAATATATGGAAGTGTTTTTTGTGATTACAGCTGATGGTATAAATTCTGCAGCACACAAAGGAAACTCACACAGCTCCAACCATCCCGGCTCAGCTGAGTGAGAAATCCTTTGTGGCCTCTTGCTATTGTCAAATCTCAGTGAAGAGTCAAAGGTTTCAGATCAGGCTGTTGGTAATTATTGAAATCGTTTTTAACCACAAAATCTAACACTGTAACTGGGCCCTGTCAGCACATCATTCACTGTCAGTGGATCATTTGATGAATCACTTGGTTACTGGTTGGTTTTTCAGCTGAAAAGCTTCAAAAAGTAGATTAAATAAATAAATACCACTTTGCTACATGTTCATTATCTGGTAAATTGTAACACTAGTAAATAAAAATCAGATTTAGGTCATTACTGTAAAAACATTTCTTCTTTTTTTTTTAACAGGCTGCTGATACAGAAGAGCTTTACTTATAACAGACTGGGTGGATTTAAACAGGATTTTTTTTTGAGTGATCCAGGTTATTGTTTCATAGCTGGTTTAACAGGACAAAATAACATCTGGTCCTCAGCAGAGTAGAAAGGCAGATTATCTCGTCTTGCATAAATCAAACTGTGATCAGGTTTAACCTCCTTTACGAATAATTCCAACAGTAGCCAGAGAATAAAAATTAATGAAAAACAACTGACTCCTACTGTAGCAAAGCTTTACTGACTCATCAAGGTATTCCAGGAAAAAAAAAGTTTATATAAAAAATCATTTGAGATGTCACAGCCTGTGTTTCCCCCAGTTTGATCAGTGACACGATTCCTTCTTGTTATGTCAATGGAAACACCTCGATGCTGGAATTCTCCTTAGTGTGAAGTAACAATACTGCCGACATCATCTTCAAAAAAATATATATAAATCTACTTCATATCTACAGCCAGCTGACGCCTTATACTGACAATACATTGGAGCTGTGCGCTACAACACTTTTGGACATGTAATATTTGAACAATTACAGTGAGTAGTAGCATAAATAACTGTCACTGCTAATAAGACAATGTAAAACAGTCAGCTTCCCTTGTTCATCAACATCATACTAAGAAAAGCTACACAGACATAACTTGAATCAGGGTCCAGACTCAGTGGTTCTTATGTTCGGGGCAAAAAAAAAAAAAAAAAAGCTTGAATCTACAACTCAACAATTTAAGAGTCAATGTGATAAACTTCATTAATAACTCAGAACATGTAGAATTAGGCCTCAAATTCACATGTAGAAAAATTTTCTCCGGTTATAAAGAGTATTAGCAAATGTGGATTCAAGATGATAAGTTGCACAAGTGACATATTCATACTCCAGCATTCTTAGAATAGATGTTTTGAATACATTCATGTACATAAGGCAGGGTAATAGCTACAGCATGTTAATACTGGGAATCATCGTCTATAATGGGGTCAAATTACTGACCATAATGAATTTAATTATACTGTTAGATATTCCACAGACTGTCCATCATGTTATCCGACGGTCACAATTAACTCTAAGATTTTTTGACAGCAGTTGGCCAGTGTTCACATGCTGCATTCACCGATTTACAAATTTAAATGAATGTGGGTAATAAAAAAACAAAAAACAATAATAATAATCAGTGTATGAAAGCAGTGATTTCCAGTGAAAACTAATTATAGGATCACATTTAAGACAAAATGTTGTAACTTCATTAGTCATGTTCAGTCCCTCTTGATGCTGGTACCAAAATGTGCAGATTTAAAACCTACTGCAAATAAAAGCATCAAAATCAAATGTAAGAGCAAGATAATAAAAACAAAAGTTGAAAAGTTGTCGTCCCGATCATCCTTCATTGCAAAGAATTCATTCAAGGTCCAGTGTTGCGAAGATAATCCAGAGTAGTGTTCATATCCAGTGGCTGCAACAGATTGACTGGGTTTAAAACAGGCTTGCAGTGCGCTACAAGGACAGTGCGGTGTCACATCCATGTTTCATCAAGTTAAGAGTCCAGGTGCTGCTTATATCTTAGAATCAACATTTTAAATGAAGTGTCTTTTATCTGTCCTCCTTTTTTTTTTAATAGACTTGTCTTTTCAGTCCTGTTCCAGTGTAGTTCAGCAGAAGAGCTCAGAGCAGCAGGGATCCAGTGGTATTCGTTGCCAGTGATAAAAAACAAAAGGGGAGGGGGGAGCAGCACTAAAAAAAGAAAACCTTCCGTTTATGTCATAGCTAATGGTTGATGCTTTTATGCAGCTTACCACACAGTGTGATGAGGTGTTTGATTTCCGTGTACGAGCCTCAGCCCGACCTCTGCAGACACCACTGTCATTAACTTGTTGTCTGCAGGAAGATGGTGCTGGTGGTTAGAGGCTGAGGTTCGGTTGATGGATGGATTAAATAAAAGGCAGGTCACTAACGGTGAAACTCAAACTTATGTTCTTAAGATGTTAATACTGCAGCTACATGTTTGTTTTAATGGTTTTACAGAAACTAAGCTCGAAGTGATGTCGTCATGAAAAACAGTGCTCGTATTCCTACTGTTGATCTGTGCTCTTAGTTAGTTCATGTGGTTACATCTGTTTGTCAGTGTGGGTACAGTTCAAACTGTGGTGCTTGTCAGCTGCCTCCTCCTTTCTGTGCTCCTCTGAGCCCACCGTGTTCGGCGCCCCCCGGCCCAGCTTGGTCATGTGAGGAAGGGTGAGAGGGTGAGGGGATGAGGTGGGAAGGCGTTCTGGGAGATGATGGGGGCGGCTCCTCATTTCTTCATCAGAGCTCAGTGGTCAGGAGACCTCTGGGTTTGGTTCCATCGTCTGAGGCTGATGGCTGACCCACAGTGCTGAGGGACACGGGGGGGCAGGATGGTAAAATTATAGATCAGAGATAGAGACGACGAAACATTGAATATGCACTTTCATGTTCATTACATAGTTGTGAGTATATGGGTCCTGAAAAACACTTTGATGTATTCATAAAACACAACTATGAGAAAGAACAGATTAAATAATCTCTCAGATAAAACATCCGTCATGGTACCTGTAACAGCTGACGTCATTCTGAACTTGTTCTCTGTCATAACTGTGTGCACCGAGTCACAGAGCAATAGTGAGTGTGACATTATTTTGCTTCTTTTCCAACCAGTTTATAACAGTAAATCCCTGCATTACAACACATTTCATCAAGAACTCTGCAGCATCTGCTTCACAGACAGAAACAATCTTGAAGCTTCGAAATCAACTCATGATTTCTCTAAGAGATTTCAGTCAAGTGCAACACATCCTTTTTTATTTCACTTGCTGCCCATCTGAAGAGCTTTCACGTTGGGATTCTAGCTGAAGGAAGCATTTTCTTGCTTGATCAGCAGGGGTCAGCAAACTACAACGCTGGCTTTAAATTCCCAAGAATTTTACCTGGCACGAGTGAGGTGGGGGAGGGCTGGGGTGAGAGCAGCTCCCCCGTCTGCAGGGAGAAGAGGGGCGACCTTAGCGGGGGGGTCGAGGTCGAGCAGGCCGTTAGTAAAGACGCCAGGAGGCTGCATTACAGGGGGATGTGGGAGAAGGAGGGAAGGTCAGTTTCTACAGAGCACCTACATCAGCCAAAATTCACAGCAACTATACAAGTGCTTATGGAAAAAAAAAATCACCAGTTTAAGGACAATGGACACAAATGAAATAATCACAACTGCTTGAAAGATTTTCTCAAAGAACCTGTGGATAGAAAGGACCAGGCGGACATAAAGCCAGACAGACGACAGTCGAGCAGGAGAAAAGTTAGACGGGTGAAAAGAGAGAGAGCACTCACTGCAGCTGTTGGGATGATCCAGCGAGGTGTGATGAGAGGTTTGGGCTGCTGCACCGGTGGTAGCTGGAAGACAATTAGACAAATTTATACAGGTGCATTCAACCGTTAATCGATCCAAGATCACTGACAGGTCTATTCCATGGATCACAGAGAGAGATTTTTGACTGCAAGTCTAGTTTCCTTCCAAATAAAATACATTAAAGCCACAAATGAAGTTTCATTTTTGGTTCAGTTTCTCTCTCCAACACACACTCGCTCTCTTTCTTCCTCTGTTTATGTCAGTGTGAGTCTATATAATCATAAATGCTGTAAATGTTAATCATGACTTACATTACATTAAATTCCTCCCTAACAGAAATGCCTGTTCACTAGAGTCTGGCAGCGTTGGGAGCAAACGTGGTCCGGGCTGCAGACATGGGTCTAATGTGTCTGAATGAGGGTGAATAAGTGACGTATTGTTGCAGTCCACTCATGAGGTTAGACAGAGTTGAAGGTCAGTGGTTTACTCTCTGCAATGGACAATATGTCCCCCCTGCTCTTGAGAAAGTCTGAAGCTTTTCCTGTTGCACAGCTGCTCACAAAATCTCAGAAAATGATGAAATGACAAATGGAGGTGAAAACTGCTGCACATGCAGTGGTCTTAGATTTACCACAGGAGTTGGATCAGTGAAGTCGATCAGGTTGTCGGACAGCGGGGCCGTGTTTTGCAGGTCAACTTCCTCTGCTTTAACCTGCAGAATGACACAAATACTCTTAATCCTGACATAAAAAGAGCAACAAAACCCATATAAATCAGTTCACATAAGTCAAATAGGAGCTTGTGTACATAGCCTCAGGCTGAAGAGCTTTGAGACACTGCACAGTTTGTAGGTTTCCTCCATGAGTCACATCAGGTGGGTACAATAGGACGGACAGGTAAAATGTACCTGTACCATCATACTGTGTAATACAGTTAATGCTATGACTGTCTGTACTTGTATAATAGAATTGTTCCAATAGAACAATATTTATCCTCCAGCCTCCAAATAACAGTGAACAACTTTATACATGTGTAAAAGGATTCATGGTGACAAATGTACATGCACAACAATAACTAATTACCTTTGGTGCCGAGACTTCGCTGGCAGACTCAGAGGGCATCTTGGGAACAGAGGGATTTAAATCCTCAGCTAACCTCTCGACACTGATGGATGGAAGAAGAAAAAAATAGCAAAAGACAGAGAATTTCAGCTTTCTGTTCTGCTTAATAGACAATTCCTCATAGAAACATTGATGTAAATGTATTTCATGTTCCTCGTCCTTGGTATAATAACTGTATTTAAACGATAGCTGTGGCTCGGGGGAGAGCGGGTGGCCCACTAATCGGAAGGTTGGTGGTTTGATTTCCAGCTCCTCTGGTCTGTATTTTGAAATGAAATCTACTGAACCCCAAATTGCTCCTGATCTACGATGGATGTGTGAATGTGTGTGTAAAGCCACATGTGCAGGAAAAATCTCTGTATGAATGTGAGTGTGAACAGGTGAATGTGGCTTATGCTTAATAAAATTAGAATTAGAACCAGAAATCTTGGGTATTTTTGCTTGATAAATGCCTTCAAAGATCAAAGTTCTAATCAAAACGACCGGTGATTAATCAGTTTTTAGTTTCAGAAAAACACGAGTCCACACTGTAGAAGAAAAGCAGCCTGAACAGCAGAAGCGTTTACTGCATCAATGAGTCTGGAGCCAAACAGCTTTTGTATTTGTCTGGTCAAGCGCCTGTGTGTGTCTGTATTTTTGTGTCATCCTGCTGTAAACACTTTTCGAGCAGAGACACCAGCAGTATCCAGGCAGAACTCCAGTCATGTGACCCAACACACACACACTCACACAAACACAAACAGACTCTCACACAAACACACACACACACACACACACACACACACACACGCATTACTCGAACATGCCAACAGATGTCAGCAGAGACTACAAAGAACAAGCAACACCTTTGTCTCTGATCATTGTTGAATCTGGATTATTCATGTTTTATGTTGCGTTGGGGTGAAAGCAGGACTGTAATTATCTGTAACATTATATAGTGAGGTTGGAAAAAGCAGATGGGGACTGTTCACAGCCTTAATTATATGTATTTTCTATCTCCTTTATTTCTTTCTTCCTAAGATCTTTTTTTAGGTCTGAACAGTTAAAGTAGTTTATGTGAATGTGATCATTACACAAGGTGTGTTTAAAGTTACAGGTACAGTGAACGACATGAGTTTACTTCATCTGATCAGGACAGTAGAGTAATTCATTCATGACAAAACTTTTAATGTCTCATGATAACAGATCAAAATAAAATGTTGGAGATTTCAATAAACTCATCATTTGACTTCAAGTTAGATAAAAGAGGGAGAAAAAAAACAGATAAAATGTGTGTCTCCGTCCTCTCAGAAGGTTTCGGAAGCTGCAGCTAGTGTCAAAGATTCGCTCTGTTCTCCCTGTGTCTCTGTCTCCTTAAGTGACAAACTATAGTGTGCAGTTTGCACATACAAAGTAAAAACTGACACAAAAGCATGAAGTACACACAAGCCAACACACTGACCTGGCTCCTGCTGATGAGACCAGTGAAGCTGGCTTTAGCAGGTCCTGGGCGTCAGGGCGACTGCTGACTGAAAGAGACGAGTTACTGCCCATTCGCCCGGTTCGCACCTTTAACCTGGAAACAGACAGCTCATCTTTTAGTGTGTCAAACTGAATGCATAAGCACCAAAGTCTGGGTGCTTCAGGGTCCGAGCACCCAGATGCAGGGTCGTGCATTGGGGGCCAAATTTATATTGATTTGATAAGAAAACTCCAGCTTGGTGCAAGGTTGGAGCAGCCGTAGAGACTAAGCTGGGGCCTCTGCCCCTAACTGTAACCACCAATCACAGAGCCCCCCCCCATCTTTTCTGAATCTGTACAGCATCAGGTCACGTAGGCTGTGGTTTTTGCAGAAGGTTTATATTGAGTGTGTGGGTGGGACATTCAGCTGTTCAGAGCATCCACTGGCAGCACATATGACTGAATGTCCACAAAGCTGCAGGACATATTCAGAGGAAAAACATGACTCACAGGACAGGATCAAATTGTTCTGATTACACTGAGTAAATCTCTGTACTATATTACCTTACTACTACATTATTTTATCTTGCTTTAAGCTGTTTCACAGCTCTGTGAAGAATATATTTTCATCCAGGTTTTATTGTAAATTAATTCATCTTTAAACACAATAATAAATCCCTTTGTCTTTTTAAACCATATCTCGAGGCCCTGCTAACATAAGACTTTAACCAAAACTGTGACCAACAGCTTTTGTCAAATCTAATGTGGCTTATCCTCCAGTTTGAGTCATTTACTGCCTCTGACACAAGAAGGGCACCTGCCTGTCGTCTGTATGGCCTTGTTTATAGGGATGAGCTGCAGGTGATGTAATGTTGTGAGCTATGCTAATAATCCTCATGAATATTCAAGAGCTTAATCAGCTCCACCAGCAAGGCTTGTGATTTGTGATTGGTCGAGACAATGCAATGACAGTTGGTATGACTCAGGAAGATGAAGGAAGGGGGGGGGCAGTTTCAAGACAATGAGGCACAAGCGACAATGGTTTCTCTCCTGTCGATGTTCGCTCCTCACTGACTAAAAGTGGAGATTTTTTAAAAAGACTCAGTATCATGCAACATAAATCAATATATTTGGCATAGTTAAATAACATTTGAGAGCCTTAGCAGAAACACTTCCTTTCATTTCTCAGTTCACTCACTTAAATTCAGTTAAAGAAATATGACTTTTTTCATTCATTCATTTGAAATCATTTTGTAACTATAGTGATTTTGTGAATCGTGAGGTCATACCTGGCAGAGGCTTCCTGCAAGTTACAGTTTTTATCTCCAACCATTACGACATGTTCCTCCAAAGAGCCCTACACAGAGGTAACAGAGAGATAAATGGATGATCAGACAGACAGAGGGGAGTGTTGGGAGAGAGGGACTGATATAGACACACACCTCCAGTCCACTCAATGGCAGAAACCATCACAAGGTCACAACTATGACACGTTGCACATTTCTGATGTACTGGAGGTGTGATATACTGAAGCTGTGAAGATTTGATTCTGCTGTGACACACTGATGGGGCAAGATGAAACACATGCTGCATTAAAGGGGTGAGGAGGTGTAAAAGCCCTGGAGAACATCTTGTTGAGCTCCATACTCTGTTTGCTCTTGTCATTATTTCAGATTGTTAAACCAATCAGAGGAGGGACAAATGCCTGACCAAAGAGTGCGCTGGTTGAAATTATTTGCATGGGGCTAAGACGTGTTAGTTAAACGTTATGTGCTGCGTTATGTGGAATAATAAGTCTCAGGATCTGACAAAGGATTAATCAAAGACAAGCTCTTTAAAAAAACATGGAGCAGTTACAACCAGTTTATGGATCAATTTGTGAGGGAATTTCTCCTTTGTTATTATGTACTTATGTAGTTTCTCCACAGGTCACACACACACACACAGGTCCCTTACTCTTTAAGCAGCGATTCATTATTTATTTCTATCATAGAAATAAATAATAGTGTTTCATAGTTACACACAACGTGACTCAGGTAAACATGATTTCATGTTTAGGATTAGATAATATAATAGTCCAAACACATGTCTGAATGTGGTGTGGTTGTATGATTATTTGGACATGTGGTAAGTATGACATGGTATAAGGTTAAACATGGTTAACCAGGAGGGTTAACGTGGTTAACCAGGAGGGAATCCTTCAGAACTCCCTGACATTATACTTGTTAACTTGTGCTGCTCATCTCTGTTCTCCTTCATCGATCAAGCTTCAGTAAATGCTTCTGCCTAAGACATTTGGATCTCCTCCTGATCCTTCTTCCATCAGCTCACAACATTCCCTTCACAAACTTGCTTTAATTAGTTTCAGTGAATGTAGAAGAGCTAATGTAGCTGAAAACAGAAAGGCTGCAGTCATTTCCCAAAGCCTCTTGATGCTCAGTAACTTGATATACTCATTTAGTCCAGCTTAGAAGGGTAAAATAAATTGCACTGAAGCAGTCCAAAGTAAAATGCTGTGATAATTACTGTATAAGGACTAAAGCACTGTAACTGTATTATCTAAGGTGTGCTTCCTCCTATTTCTCACCTTATAGGCAGCAGCCTCAGCTTGTGCCTTTAGGATGTTACTCTTCAGATCCTCTGGGGTGCGCAGTGGAGTGACAACTGGACTACTGCCTGTGCTGCTCAGACCACACTTCTCCGTGAGCTTCACCACGTCCTCCTGTTGGGGCAGAGTCGGATGAGGCAAGCAAATCCCGTGGAGAAAAAAAACATGTTGTTTTAATGCTGAATTCTAGTTAATATGCTTTTGAACAAGCCTGACCTCCTGCTATAACACGCCAGCTGTCTTTACTGTGCAGGTTTGGCTCAGAGCTTTACTCATATATTACTGGACTGAATCTAGAGGGCAACAAGTGTTTTTATCAGTGTTGGTTTTAGTGGAAATGCTGTATAAAAAAACGCCCACCTGATTATTCATGGCCATATTGACATTGACGTTATTTCTCAGAGTAGCTAGAAGTGGACTGCTCTCCAACTCCAGCTGCTTCAGACGAGCTGCTGCTTCTGGAGACACACACAGATACATTTAACTGCGCACACACACCGACTTTATTATAATCTTTCCGTGTATGTATAATAAAACTTACATTACTGTTGTAAAGAAAATACAAATGATATTTTCTGCTGTTTGTCCCCCTTTCAGGTTCAGTTCTGTTTTGTTCACTTATTAACAACATGAACCACATCAGCTCTGGGTTTGTTAATGACTGACTTAATGTAAGTCTGAGTGGTGGTTGGTGATGCCAGTGTCTCACAGTCTGACACACTGTCACTATATTATACATTTACAGGATTAGAGGAAGACTGGCCTCCAAAACTAGATTTTAAATGTTTTCTTGGCATCATTTTCATTGTTGAACTGATTCCACTTTGTGGCAGGTTTTTAAAAGCCTCACCACTGAGGCTGAGCAAATCCTCTGCTGTGATGCTGGCAGTGGCATGGGCACTGCTTGGTCCCGCCTCCTCTGCAGCCGTCACTGTGGGAACAACAGGAGCCCTGACAACATCATCAATGCAGGCCTCCATCAGGTCAGCAACCATGGGCACACTAGAGACAATACAAGGGAGAAGAGGAAGATACACAAGAAGTGGTGGGTCAAGATGGGGGTTTAACCACAACTGCATTTAAACACAAACAGATACAATGGAGGAGATAATGCAAGTGTTTAACCAAAACTGGAACAGAGGAATTCAGGATTATACAACTGTACAACTTACCTGGAGCACCCATAAGATATGAATGAACTCTGCAAAGATGGCAAAACTGGCCCATGATGATCAGATGACATTTTAGAATAATACCGATTTCCCATAAACAAACAACAACATTAGAATAAAACAAATACAGCCAAAAAATAAAACAGAAACAGAAAGCAGGAAAAAGGTTTTTGAAAAAAAAAATAAAAATTGTTGTTTATGTGAAGTAATAACTTTATCTGAAATAATAACTCATGGATAATGATACTCATGTAAGCTCATAGGTAAAAATAAATGACACTGGCCACAAGCAAATGTCTGCTCAGGAGGTAAGGAACAGTTTTACAGGAGCATGATTCAGCCCAGGATAATAAGTAATAACTTTTGAGAGAAATAATGTGGTGTAATTTTCTCAGAACTTGAACATCCTGAAGCAAAACATTTGATTTGTGGATTTTGGTAGAAGCTCTTCCAGCAGCCCAGTAATTACCTCATATTTCTGTAGCCTGAAGACACAGCGAAACACGAGTATCATATATTACTATGTACTGCCTGGAGAGAACAGGAGCTGAAGCACCACCCAGACAAATATATGAAGACAAGTACAATGTTTTGCCAGAGGACTCACAGACCAAATGTATATAATCACTCCCACATGTTAAGTAATCCACAAAACACAACAGGCAGTGAGGATCCATCGAACCCTCATCTTAGCAACAGACACAAACATAAGAAGAGAAGGGGGAAATACATGATGTCTGTTCATCTACTCGCTAGTTTACTACCTGCCTCCTCCTCTTCAATTAGTGAAGAGAACTGCTTTCATAGTTTTTTCTCAGGTCTAAATGTATTTACATATCAGTCTAAAACAGAAAAACTAAGGTAAAGTACAAAAAAAAAAAAAAAGAAGGCACGTACAGTTGACAGTTTCATTGAGAAAGCATGAAATATTTTGTCAAGTTCAAGTCTAACATCAACCTGCTGCATAGATTTCCTTTGTTACTGTGCTTACACTGTACTGTACTGTGTGTATACAACAGCTAAAGTACGACCTGAATGAAAAAATTTACGTACTGAACAGGAGACCAAAATCCCTGTGCTCCTTCTTTAACAGTAAGGTGGTAAAAGGGATCAACCACACATTAAAGATGCTGTTTAAAGCTCTGTATTCTTCTGCGTCGAGTAATCACGTCTTTATTCTCTGAAATGATTTAAAACAGTGTTCAGAAAGATATACATCCTTTGGTCAGTTGTGTTGTAAACATTTTACTAAGCAAAAATATTATGAAATCATAAATTGGGTGGAATGTGCAGGAAACAGTTGTACAGTGCAGTAGCTGAGGTGTAGTTAGGCACTCAGAGGATATTAACTTCTACACACTCCTTACATTCATCAACCAAACCCACCATTGGGTCATTTCATAACAAAAACCTTCTCAGCTGTTACAGTGCACCAGAAGAGATAAAAGATTTCCATTCAAGTTTGATTCAGTTTTGAATATCTAAATGAAATTATTCTTGTTTGATTTCATCCCAGGAGTTGGATGAGAAGGTCAGTATTGATATCATCTCTGAAAGGTTCAGCACAGGAAGCAGAGACAAGCAGCTGACTTCCAACAACAGATTAAAATAAATCTTATTTCAGTATGTTCTCAATACACAAGAAACAATGTGTAAATATAACAGATTTGGACATTTTTTCAATGCACCTTTGACAGTGTGACACCTGCTTCATTATTCTTTTGTGCTAAGCTAGGCTAACAAAATCTCTCTACTGATGAGAAAGATAACAACCTTCTTATCCAACCTCCTTTTAACGCAGAGCAGCAGATCCATGAAATGTGCAGAACGAATTAAATATAAAAGAGACAAAATCATATTATCATATAAAAAAAAATCATTTGATTGAAGTCAAACTTAATACAGCAACATTACAAAAACATGAAGCAGAAGAGAACTCGTCTCAACCTTCCAGGGACTATGTGACCTATTGTGTCCTTGCAGAGTCAAGAGTGGAGCTGAATTCCTACCTCACACTGATACCATCTCACCTGAGCCAGCCAGTTTCACTATGAGGTTAGGAGTGAAGGTCAGAAGAAGGACAAGGAGGGAAGGAGAAAAAGAAAGTATTGAGGGTAAGAAAACAGAAAAAGGAGGAGAGAAAAGAAAGTGAAAGGAGCAGAAGGAGATTAACTTTTCAGAACTGTCTCTGGGACTAGGATGAAGGAAAAGTGTCAGGAGATGAACTGAGACACTGAGCGACAGCGAGCTTGTGTCAGTCTGTGAAGAGTGTTACTAGACTGATTAAGTGACACCGAGAGAAGTTTCTGTTGAGGAATATTTCTGTTAATAAAGAATATGTGCATTCACACCAAGTGTGTTCCTCCATGTGGTACAATCACTACCACAAATACCAGAAGTTTTTCAAGGGCGAGTCACTGCTGAGCCATTTCCATTTATTAGTGTGCTGTCCAGGTAATGTCAGTACAGACGGTGAGACTGTTGTCAGTTGGTTGGATGTGTCCAACTCCTTGTGGGGAGCTTTGATGAGACATGAGCAGGGAGGATGGAGGGAAGAGGAGACCTGAGGAGAACAGGGTGGAGGAAAAAGAGAAGGACAAGGGGAGGAGGACAAACAGAAGGGGGGGGGGGTTAAGAAATGGGGAGTGAGTGAGAATAGAGGTAAACCAAAACCGAGACTGGTGGGGCGGACAGCAAAGAGAAGGAGGAGATCATATGCAGATTAATGAGAGGGCGGGAAGGATGAGACAGAAACACAGCTTGTTTAACACAGGAATAAAAAAAATAAATAAAGGGATATAAGTGGGAGCAGAAGACAGCTGAAGAGCATCTGAGAGAGCAGGAAGCTGAAAACATTAGTACGACAGACAGAGAGATGATTTCTATAATTCAGTGCTAATGGCTTTATGTGCTCTCTGTCCCTGTATGTCTGAGAAACAGGGTTTAGACCACAGGTTCACGATGGGATGAAACTGTTGTAGATCATCACAGGGAAAAGTTGCAGCTCTGTAATCTGGCTGGTGGTGTCACATACGACAGCTTGTGAAGTCACCAGTGGCTGGTTTTAGAACAGAAGGCATGTCATCTGTTTCAGCAGCCAATCGGCTCGTAGTGAATTCAGCTGGTCGAGTCAGTTACAAATGGTCAGCTGCTCAACGTGGTAGAGTTTTAGAGGATCAACTCATTCATTTGTTTGAGGAACAGCTGTGTGTGTGTGTGTGTGTGTGTGTGTGTGTGTGTGTGTGTTTGTGTGGTTGTGACACGACACGAGCCTTAAAATGTACTCAAGCAAGATATTTGTCACGTTGCACAACGTCTGGGTGTTTGCTTCAAAATTCTTTTGTCTTTGCTATTTCATCAATACTATAACTGCAACTGTGACACCATCATTGTTCATATTTTATGATGCCAAAATGGATCCAGCTACAAAAAAGCCTGAAAAGCTGCAGTTAGAACAGAAGTTGCTATGGAAACAACAGTTGCAGCAGGTTTTTCAGAAAGTTGCTGATCAGTGTGTTGCAAGTAGGTGCAAGTTTCAACTTGTCTCTAAATCTTTAGTATAAACTTGCCCTGAAAATTTCTACAGTTAGTTTTCTCTTTTCTACAGTTAAATCCTTAAGGCTCCAATTCACTTTGGCATGTTTGTTTTAACTTACAGCCTGCCAGCCAAGAGAAATCCTGCCAGTGATAATCATAAAAATGTTTTTTTTAGTGGATATGAAACATTAATGAATAAATCATGCATGGCTGTGATAAGCTCAGCAGTGTCAGGATAGTGAATAAGCCATACAACTTGTACTACATTTCTTCTGCTACATTCTGCACCACAGCGTGCATTTAAGTGTATGGTGACAGGTGCTGTGACATGCACACTTGAGTTAAGTGAAGTGGACTGGATGTCTCTGGAGCATCCGTGACCTGGCTTTGCAGCTCTCACAGCTGGGGTTTAACGTCTTATGTCAAATGTGTGTTTATATATTCAGCACTGGACGGTTTTATTCATGTGGACAACTCTATTGGGAACACAAAAGGCAAGGGAGCATATAGTCTCCCATTTCCACTGTAAAACAGTGACTAACTTGATGGTGTTTGACTGGGCGGACAGCAGATGAACTTCCACTGACCTCATATTTTCCGTATAGACTCTTGTTAGCTATAGAAATTATATATGTTTTTAACCAGCTCCAAAGACTTATCTACTCTCAATGTTGATAATGTTCCAGTGCAGAGGAATGAGAGGTCAGGAAAAGGCAACAGACAAAGACAACACGACACAACAGCTTATAGAGGCAGGCAGAGGACAGCTGTGAGGCATTTTAACATGAACAGGAAAAAAGAAAAAAAAAGTGTAGCAGAAAACATGACATTTCCTCAAAGAGAATATTTAAACAATTCATAAACATTTACATTTATAATTGTTAAATTAGTGTTTCTTAAGTTTTCCTAATTAAGAGTCATTTGACACAGTTGCATACATCTGAATAGAAAAACTATTATCTATTAACATTACAGGTTTATCAGTAAAAAAAACTCACTGACTTAGACTATTTTTGTGAATCATTCAATCAATAATGTCAGTGAGTCTGACTTCATATATTTTATATATATATATATATATATATATATATATATATATATATATATATATATATATATATACACACATACACACACACAATTTGGATCATATTGTCAGCTTTAAGGCATCATGTGTTTGGTGAAGTTGGATCATGACAGATATATAAAGAGAGAAAGAGCGCATTAATTGTTCATGTTGTCAGGAAAACAGCTGAGGGTTGAAGTGCTCCATGCAATGCAGTGTAATTAAATTAAAAGCAAGGGAGAAAGGCGTGGGCAGAGAAAGCAAAGAGCACCAGGGATTAGTCTGAAGTATTAGTGATTTAGCAATCTCTCATTCAAAGCATCCTCCTCATGTCCACCGAGTCCATTTTAAACTGTTTCCATGGGTTGATGGAACAAACAAGAGGTGGTATGAAATCAGAGGTCATCTCAGTCTAACATCTTGTGCTGATAAAAAACTTGTAGTGCTTGTGTCAGTGTTGGAAAGGCATTTTTCTTATGCTTGAAGAATCTTCTGAAGGCCCGAAAGCACAGCTTCAAATACTATGGATCACATTCACAAACTGATGCGGGCCTGTACATGTTATGTGTTCTGAAAACAGTAGCATCACTGGCAAACGTAATCTTGCTTAAACACACTCATAACTGACACTAACTGGGAAGTAAAAGTATCGAGAGCCCTTGTTGCACAACATGAATAGAGTGCGTTTTAAAATGACAAATAAAAATAATAAATAAATAATAAATAAATGAAGAAAAGCTTTAAAAATATTTTTCATATGGAGTAATGAGTATTTGTAATAGGAATTATCATTACCAAGAGGAGGATATAGTATAATCAGTGTGATAGGTCATTATGCTGTCTATGCACTGGCCTTATCTAAATTCATGCTTGTCGACCCTGCTTCTAAGGGTACTACATAAAAAATTCCCCTTCCTCTACAGAAATGACAGGCAATCCTCTTATTACAGCTGACCAGAAATTTACTTTACTAGAAACAGGATCAGCCTGAGCTGTAAATCTGAATGAGCTTTGTTCTGGCAGTGGCCAGAGTGGCCTGATTCAAACATAAGAATACTTATGGAAAAAAACATGTAGGCGAGAATGTTTTCTCACAGTTTCACCACTGAAAACCTGACATTTTTTCTGATAAGGCCATAGTATCACCAATATGTAAACAATAATATGATTGGCAAACCGACTTCCACTAATCCTCAAATATTGTTATAATATCTAGTAAACTATTGTACAGTTTAGAAGATAATAAGCGTTTAAAGAAAAGTGGGCGGTTCATAGGATGCACAGCATGATGACTGAAAGGACACACACCTTCACACACATCAAATTCAGTCAAATCATCACATCACTGATTCATGATGCCAAACACAAGATCCCAGCAAAAAATCATCCCATCATTTCCTACACCGATTAGGTTGGAATTTCATGCTGATCAAAAGCAGACAAACAGAGAATCACAGGAGACAAGTGCGCTGCAGGAGAGAACCTTTTCCAAAGGCAGAATCATGAAGCCCGTCACTACCCAGTGTTTGATCGGTTAAAGTCAGAGCAAGGGCAACGTTCAGTGCTGGATCGTACCTACCTGGCCTGCCTCCAGACAAGACCAAGCCCTCAGTACATGTTAATACTGGAACACACAGGGGAACATTACAGGTTTATAACTGAGGAGGTTGCATACATCTTGTATGCACAATTACATTTAATTTTCCTTTCCCATACACGTGCACTCAAACAAAATACAGCAAAAATATAACAGAACAGAGGAAGCAGTGAGCTGTGACAAAACTACAAAAACAATAAAAAGGTTATATGTATGGTACTGAGAAGAAGTCCTAGTGTCTCATCATCTATCCACTGCCTGTGTCTGTTAGCTGTCCACTATTAGTCAGTCATGCCTGCTAGTTGTCTAACTGCAGTCCATCTCTCTTGAGTTTAAATCCACCATGTGCCTGAATATTATACTTCTTCTGTTGCAGTCTTCAGGTGTGTGCTGCACTAAGTCACATACACAAAGACACTCAAGTTACTCTGTTGTATTCTATGCACACTCACAAACTGAAGCAGCAGCTTGAGAATAGGAGAATGGAGACATACAGGCACATGAATATACTCTTCCTCTCTGCCTTGAAACCTTGAACCATGAAAAACACATCTAGCTATCCACCGACTTCTTTCAGCACCCAACATGGGTCAGTTAGCCCAGGCCAACCTTTCCTAACCTGGTCCTGTTTCCCTCACTGGTCTTGTAAGGTGCCACTGGCATATGAAAAATGAATTAAAGATTATTAAAAATAAAAATATGGATTCATCCATTTTCTGGGGTGCATTTCAACAAATAAAAAGATTTTAAACTGATGTTCAAAAGAAATGACAGAAGCAACCAACCTCCTTTTTTCTCCTCCAGGACTCCTGGGCAGTGTCTCGATTTCCATCGGGCCACAGGCAGAAGCAGCTGCTGGGGTGACCACAGGCACGCCTGACCAGGCACCTCTACTGGCAGAAAGCTGAAGGGGCGAGAGAAAGACAGGGGGAAAAAAATGTATATGTGTGTGTGTATATGATATACTTTACATTATTATTATTATTACTAATATTTTACATTAGCCAACTGTATCCTGCTGTCTATCTGAGTCAGAACCTGCCTCAGTCTGTGTTGCTGCCCTGTTTTGTTTCCCAGTATAATGGAGGAGGAATTAAAAAACACAGCTCCTCACCTTGTTGTCCTTGCTGGAGCTGACTCCGTTGCCTGAGGAAAGAACACTGAGAAAAGAAAGAAATTGAGATTTTAATCAAAAAATTAACAGCAAAACACCTCTCAAGAATTCAAAACAGCGTTCAGGGACACAAGAACCATATTTCTGGACTACGCAGATGTACCATTGGGATAAATTTATGCTAATACTTCTTTTCATCATGCTCTTTTACTTAGTCTGCCAGGTTATCAACGAGCCAATTCGCAAATCCCCATCCTTGTTTAAGACGACGTTGTTACATCCTTTCATCAGAGCAAATGTTTTGTTGCTGCAAAAGTACAATTATTTCCAGAGTGGAGCTCTGTCCAATTAGGTGTGATGAAAAGTCACAGGAATGTTTATCATCACAGCGCTTTGAGTCAGCTGGTCCCATGGTGGCTTAAAACTACCACTGACATCATGTCTTTAGCCCACACACATATCCCTTTAACAAAAGGCTACCTCTGTAACATGATTATAGACAAGCCTTATGGGGAAACTGAATGAATAGAGTGTGTGTGTGTGTGTGTGTGTGTGTGTGTGTGTGTGTGTGTGTGTGTGTGTGTGTGTGTGTGTGTGTGTGTGTGTGTGTGTGAGTCACAACAATGTGAGCAACAACAGTTGAAAACTGTAGACAAATTTATAGGATATATTACAAAGCTATTTCTAGAACATGCCTTCCTACTGTTTGTCACAAATGAATAGAAAATAGACAATAGAAACAGAACAACACAGAAGGTGTTCTACTACAATAAATTAATAAAATTATACACAATTTCTACACAACTCAACTACTGTGAATGTGTAATTAACCCTGTACATTAGGACATTAGGGTTAGGACAGATAAAGTTATTCAAACAGGCCATGGCACAAACATAGTTTAGTAAACATCAGTGTACTCACTCCTGTGGATTGAATGGTCCTGTAAAACACAGAGAACAGACAGTGGTTGGCAATGAATGAACTTGAATACATGGATGTGTATTTGTTTACATCATATAAGACATTTCGATTTCTGATTGAGAGGATAGTGGGACATACTGTGTGCACAAATTCTATGTATACATATGCTTCCATGTGTATATTTTTCCTATGGGATGGTTAAAGTGCTCCTGGTAAATGTCATGTATACAGTCAGTAAATCCACATGTGCTGTGCAGGTGCGTGACTATACGAGTGTTGTCCTCACCTCTGTTCTGCATGGTTCTTCTTGAGTAACGTCGACTGGGCCTTCTCTCAAAGGAGGCTGACCGCCTTGCTTTGTTGGCCTTGGTTGTCTGATACTCTGTCTTGCCACTGGTAACACACACACACACACACACACACACACACACACACACACACACACACACACACACACACACACACACACACACACACACACACACACACACACACACACACACACACACACACAAAAGGCAACTTCTTTAATTATCTTTTTGATAAATCTCATTGTCTCAAAAACAACAGGCGCAGTGATGACCCCTGCTGAACTCTGGACCCATCCAGGCGATAACCTTCCATTAACAACAAACCCTGTAACCTCTGTGTTAAACCAACATCTCTGCCAGTGCTTATCCAACTGGGTAATGATTAAACACACAGAGAGGGGAACTAGCTGGCTACTGCAGTATGTTGACACTGAGTGCCTGGTTTGTACCACTGCAAGTATCTGTGCGTACACATGTGGCGTTTTTTTGTATGTACAGAGGAATGATAATGAATGTCAAACTAAGATTATCTCTGTTGGTAACGTTCAAACACACTGTACAGAAACAAACCTGGCTCTTTAAATGTGTAGCACCTGTCTCATCAGCAAGTTTCCATCTTCTTTTAAATGAGCAGTTTTGAGACTTGGCAAAGCAGCTGGCACCAAGCGATGGTTTCAGTGTGCTGTATTAACAAGGCTGAATGCAGGTCTAATCATTTATTTTACTTTTGTACTTAATATAGGTAAAAATCCTAATTTCATGCGAATTAGTATAATAATATAACATGAAAAAAATCACTGCAAACATTAAGTTGCACAGCATCAAACACGATGAAATAATGTGCTGCAAAGCTGAATATTATTTTGTTAAACTCATTCCAAACAAAAGACTGTGTTGTTACAGTTGATTCATTTTGTGAATCTAAATGTGCCCCCTGCATATTTGATACAAAAGTACTGTACATTGCAGCCCTTGTGCACCAACACTCAGCCTTGAAAAAAGGACCATAATTCAAAACCATCCCTAACCCTTTGATCTGCCAGGACATCCATCTGTTACCTGTATCTGAAGCGTGACCCCATGCGTATGAATCCAGGGCGTGCGGAGTTCTTCTCTACTGGCCCTCTCAGCCTAAAGAAAGCATGGTGCTCCACAGCACATTTCCACAGGTGCTTACAGGCCTTGGGATGGTCCATCCTGAAGACAAAGGTGTGCTCCTGCTCTTTACCCTGTGAAGGATTGGCATGGGGTTAGATTTGGGTCACAGAGAGAAGAGGGGAAGGTGTCAGTAGATCAACATGAAAGAATCTCATGTGAGCATCTCCAGCTGGAATAGAACTTGCAACCATGGCACAGTGGTGTATGATCCTCTACACTTTGAGCTATAGTAGGTTCAATTCAAAATGAAATCAAGATTCATTTTAAACTCTTTTAGTCCATGCCCATATATTTTCCATAAAAACAAAGCTCATGTTCTCGCTCTTACTTGTGGAAGGAGGCTGATGTGAAGAATGACGTGCAGTGTTTGCAGCACTACAGCCAGTTACAAAACTGGCACTGCAGCCATTCCAGTATCACATTCATATTCACTGTACAGTTCATTGCTTTGTTTCCATCTTTTTATTGGTTTTCAAGTGTACTTCCTGAATTCCAGACATGCACCAAAACAAAGGAATTACTGATAATCTACATTCTGCCAGAGAAGGACCAGTGACCAACTGATGCTGAAGAAACCCTGCAAACCTCTACACAAATGCAACAAACCACGCTCCATTGAGACTATCACGCCCAAACAGCACTAAAAGTTTGCAGATGCATAGCCTCCAATTTATTCAAAGTCCATGTAAAATGCTTGAATCTGACCTATTGCAGTTCTGAACCAGCTGGGAAAACCTTTATATCAATAATAAACCATATTCAGAGCCTCCAAAAATATTTTAAAAACTCAATTAATATTATAAACATGCGGCGAGCAGCTGACTAATGACTTGAACTAAGGACTACCAGTCGACTAGGAAAATCTTTGGTCGGGGCTGTTCCTACTGTGCATTCTAACCAACTGCCTGCTCTTCTCTTTGACTATGGGAGCGACAGACAAGGGTCTTGTTAGAGAATTAAAAACCCAAGTACAGTATACAAAGTAAATTCCTGTGGTGACAAGACTAGCAAGCAGTATAACTGTTTAGGACAGAGCTGGGAGGTGAGACGTGTATGTGTGTGTGTGTGTGTGTGTGTGTGTGTGTGTGTGTGTGTGTGTGTGTGTGTAGGAGAATGGTGCATACCAGAAATACCAGAGGGGGCAGGCTTCTTTATTAACCTCACTCACAGACCTCCAGGATGGACATAAACAGATTCTCCTTCTCTCTCATACACACTAGCCTCTGGCTCCTACAATACTAAGTCTGGTTTCGTTTTGGTTTGGTGCCGACCTCTTCTAAGGCTCAGGCACCGCTTCAAACAAAAGATTTCTTTCATTATTTCATTTCTTTTATCTTATTATGAACAAAAAGAGCTCTGTATATTTGTACATTGACTTTCAAGTGATTAAAACATGACTTCTATGGTCTTCCTGAGTTTGTAAAAAATGCTGTGAAACGTTTATGAGGTGATGACCCTGCTGAGTTTTTTCTTGAAACACAAAGTGATTTGTTTGATTATTTGTTTCAGGATTGCTTTTGGAAGTGGACAGATCAGATGGGGTCAGGTCATTTTACAAGCTTTAGCTTTGATTTTAAGTATTTAATATTTTGCAGTTCACAGGGAGTTTAGATATCATTTATTAAAAGTCAAATCACAAACAGAAGTTACTAAGTTCAATACTTCTGCCTTGAAACTGTGTCACTGTTGAAATCTACTGTTACCACCTTAAATCTAAACTAACTGCATCGTCTGTCCTCTGCAAAGTGAGTGTTTACTCTCTCAGAGTCATACACACCTGCACACTTACATAAATGATGAGAGGTCTTATGATACAAAACCTAAATTGACTACAAAGAATAGGTAACATGGTTAAGTGCTATATTAATCTTTGTATAGGAGACTGTAACAGGAACCACGTGTTGCAAGTACATCTGTTCTAAATGTTAGGTACCGTTCATGGTGTGTGTGCTCCTGCTCACCTGTTCATCATCCTCCACCACCACGAGCGTCAGTTTGCTCTTCTTGAAATCTAGACGAGTGATCTTGGGCCTAAAACACACACACAAAACAAAGGAATGATTAAAACTTAAAGTTGTTTCTATAAAGCATTTTAGTAAATATTTTAGTAAATATTTCAGTAAATTAGGTCATAACCAAATATACCAGAAGAAGAGCCCAATCTTGGTTTCTCCTTCAAACACCAGAACTCCAGTGGGTGTCAAACCCAGACTGTACTCATTACCATCTCTTGCCTGCAGGGCAGATATGGACAGAAAGGCAGGAAAAGAAAAGAATGAGACAACAAAAGAGACAGATTTATGACCCTATCACATATTTATGCTCTTATGCACATTCCTTCCACTTCCTGTATTTCATGTAAGACACTTCTCTTTTTAAAATACCAGCTATGTTATTTTTGTGTAACTCCATGTACATTAATTATGCATATGTGAAATAAATAGAACGAGGTTTGCAGTACATGCTAAAGAGAAAGAGTGTGTCATTTACCTTGACCATATGCATGTCCACCCCATACATTTCTAGCCACTTGGCTTTGTTCAGATAGTTAATCTCAGCTTGGGCTGGTGTCTGACCTCTGAAGGAGAGAAGGAAATAGAGATAGTAGGCTATAAACAAAAAGAAATGCACAAATATACATCTGCAGCTCCAAACAGAGAGGATGATAAAAGAAAAAAAAGGAGGGCGTTGTTCCTGGTAACTGTTTCAACCCAAGCCCACACATTATACACTACAGAATAACACAGATCCATTTGAATTCATGAGATATCTGGTATCTGGGCTATCTTGTAAATGCATTCCTCGCCATCAATGTTAAGAGTAAACGACTACCCACATATAAAATTGAAATGCAAACCTGCACTCCTTCCATGCGTTGTATATAGCCAGCTCCACATCCTCTGTTTGGTTGGGGATGAAGCGAAATTCTGACACCAGGTCCAGATTGTGCTCTAATGGGTCACAATCACCCAGCTCAGCTGAAAACACACAGACAAACATACTTATCAGTTCAAACCCTGAGCACAACAGGTTAACAATGACAGATTTGTCGAGGGGCTGCGAGTCGTGAACTGCATAAAACTGCACATCTGTACAGTTCAAATGAAGACTAAAAACATTCTTTAAATAATACATAAGTGTTCACTGAGACCCAGACTTTCAACCCCTGGGAGAGGACCACGGGAAGAGTGCCTAATACTGCTGTGATAGGTAAAGGGAATCCTAAAGGACAAACTAACAAACAAACCCTCCCTCCATGTCCCAGCACACAAAGCGTTGTGAAGCATCAGGTCAGGGGCTGATCTCTCCCTGGACAAGAGGTGTTAGATTTTATCAGGTGAAAAAAGGAGACAAAAGGAGGTTGAGGCAGGAATAAAACATAAATCTCTACTAGATAAGAATATGTTGAAAGCAGAAGCGTGTTGAAAACAAGACAAAGTGAAAAACCTTATCTCTGGTTCTGTGGTGTAGAGAAATTGGACAAAGACTGAAGGTCCGGGTCCTGATTATATTTTGCAATGTGTGGGTAGATAGGAGAAACTAGAATTTGCTGGGACCTCTTCACTGTTTAGCTAGTCCAGCTGTGAGCAAAGCCTCAGCATATAGAGAAGAGAAAAGATAATATCACCCTATTCCAGTCCCAGTAAATGTCAGTGGACCAACAACATAATTCTGAAAAAAACTGGAAAATGAAGGGAGAAAGCTCAACTGGGGAAAAGAGAGAAGACAGAAAGGGTACTGGATTAGGGGGCCTCTGAAGAGGATGGAGCACTAATGAGCTGGCATTTACCCCACAGTGACTGTGTGTGTGTGTGTGTGTGTGTGTGTGTGTGTGTGTGTGTGTGTGTGTGTGTGTGTGTGTGTGTGTGTGTGTGTGTGTGTTCAAGGGTTTGTACACGCAATCCCATTCCATAAACGTCTCTACTGACTCAATCTTAGTTCCTCTGAAGCAGAACTCTTTATGTGGCTCTTGCAGATAAATGCCACATTTAGCACTTCTATAAAAAAATATGTAAATATATGTAGTTAATATGTGTAATTCCAATACTTCATAGTAGAGAAAGCCCAAACAACTTCTACTCCATTAGTTATTTTTAAATGTAATGTAGATATGGAAACATCAATAGCTGTCCTTTTCTAAACTTTCAAATTGCAGTTCAATAACCAAATATTGCCAGTAAGCAAAGGAGATTGTTCCTGCTTTAATGCAGATATTTCACTGACACAACTTGGGAGAAAATTCAGTAGAGAAGATGCTATGGAATTAAAGGAGGGAGACAATAGTAGCAGAACTGTCATGAAAGAATTTTTTAAGTCCTTCAAAGAGCTTTGGTTTTAGTCCTTTTTTTAAGCCACAGAGGTAAGATTAAAAAATGTTCTTGCCCTTGGATTTATGATGACTAAAATATATTTGCCCTTAAAGTCATCTGATTAATTATCTGTCTGTTTTCTAATCTTTGCAGTGGCTATAAGCAGGAAGAAAACCCCAAATACACACCTTCTCCCAATAACATCCTTCAGCTTTTCCTGGGTGAATCTGTAACAGTTGTCCACACCACTTCAGCTGGCTCCTCTCCTTTTAAATCTCTGCAGCCCAGCAGGCAGCGCCGAGCTGCAACGCCAGGTCTCAATCGCAATGAATAGCAGCCCATTGCTCTCTAAGTGCCCATCAGCCCGTTAATGCAGAAGAGTAACGGCTCACTGCTAAATCTCTTTTGAAAGTCTGGGTTTTTCCCCCTTAACGTAGTATGGGAAATCACATCTCAGCCACATGTGTCTGCAATGTCATTCTCCACCACTGCACCTAAAGCTACACTACTCATTTGATTTACAATCTAATTGTAGTGAAGGGGTTTTGTGCCTCAGTGACCATGGCAGCAATGTTGCCAGGAATATCACTCAAAGCAGATGGTGATTCACAGGGACAGCCATGACTGTTTTGAAAAGATCAAGGAAAATTCCTGTGGAGCAGAGACACAAGGGTCCACTCTGGCAGCTGGACTTGTGAACACATGGCTCTGTCAGGTGAGCGCCCTGGTGAGATGTGGGTCCACTCTGTTATGGGCTCACCAGCTACAAAGTAAGCATAGGGCTTGGGATCAATGTCTGTTGGGCATGTGGGAGGGTTGTAACAGATTTAAGGTATGTGGACTTTTAGAGAAGGGACTTATTCACTGCAGGAGGAAAAAACACTCAGCTTCTTTGTATACAAGCATCCCATGCTCCAACCGAAAACTCACACCACACTAGCTGGTGCTAGTTTTTTGCTTCGCAGGTGTTCTGGGCAGAAAAGACAGCACACATCTCAACTCTGCAATGCACTGCTAAAAACATTACACCTACAGTGGCAGCTGTTACAGAGGTCATTCCAACCACTAAAACAAAGTTGGAGACATCCTGGATACCTGCTGTGCTTACCCTGTAGTGAGAAGGCAGCCAACTCCACTGCTGTGTCAAATGGACATTCTAGCCTGAAAAAACACACATGTAACAGTTAGTCAAAGCAAAATGAATTAACACTGCCAGAGGTCTCCACCCCTCTGACCTTCACTGAGGCCGACTGGTCTCTACTACTTCCTATTTCAACTCAGACAAACAATGTAAAGAAGTTAACTAACATTTATATTCCCTGTTGATAACTGCACTGTTAATAAATCTATTCTGTTCACTGCCATTCTGTAAGCCTCTTAAAGTAAGATGACCATGACTACCAACAAAAATGAGGGATTCAGGTTTTAAGGGATATCAGCTGATGAAGAAAGGAAGTACTTTGTGTCAGTCAAGTGACTAAATGAAGTTAGGTTGTGAGAAATAACAGATTCAATAACAAATACATTACTAAACAAAAATGACTGTCAAGGAAGCAGTAAAATGTTGGCAGGGTCCAGGACTCAGCGTACTTGAAGAAAGTTGAATTGTTAGTGTTTCTCACCCTGTGATAAGCTGAATATCTGCTCTCGTCTGCTCAGCGACTGACTCACTCTGAGCAATCAGACTGGAGACCCACTCAAAACGTGTGCAACAAACATGGGAGCAGGTACCCTGAACTACAAAACACCTGAGGTTGCTACGTCATCTTTTTTGAGCTACAGCTTTCCAACAGTAAAAACAGGGGGAACCATTTTGAAGGATTTTCTAGTAGTGTAGCTCAACCAAAAGGCATCTGTAATTACTAATGCATACCACACCACGACATGACTTAATACGTGAACTGGCACAATACGTTGCTGACATGCAACCGTCAGGTCTATTATGGTAAGTTGGATAATAGATATGCATCAGTCATAATTTAATGGATGTGATAATTATATTTTTGTCTGTCCCTCTCTGTAACTGAGCATTTATTAGATGTACTATGACATCACCTAGGCTATGTCTTGATTAAGGTGAATAGTTAAAGTGCAGGATAATAACTTACTTGCCACTGAGGATGTCTTGTTTTAACTGCAACACAAATAAGTATCTGAAAGTAAAACAAAAAAAAAACACATTGAATATGGTTTTATGGGATATTACACAAAAACAACCATTTATGCCAAACTGGTAGCATGGAACACTGAAGCCAGTCATGGTTTATATTTTGGGATCAATAGGTAAAAAACAATGCCTTAAGTTCTGAGTGAGTTAAATTAATCACATAGGAGACTTGCTTATTATGTAACCAACACATTTTGCCTATAAAACAAAACAATTTTAAATCACTATTGTTATGTTTAAGTTCACACACATTGAAGAAACAACCTTCTTGTAGAGACGTAATAAAACACAGACTTTATGAAACTAAAATATTTATCAGATAAACAACCCCTGAAGCCCAATTACAGATGTTTTTAAAATATTTGTGTGTAAGGGAAAGTGAGCTACAGTAGAAGGTTTACGTGTGCACATTAACTCACCTGGTGAGCTCCTCGTGCAGGTTGTTGGGTTCTGAAGAGTAGAACTTCACTCTCATGTGAAGGCAGTATGGTGGGCCGACTGAGGGACACATCAACAATCACAGCTGAGTAAAGATCATCAAGTTTAACAATCACAGTGTATGTAATAACCAAAGTACCAGAGGGGAAAATGTAGTTAACTTAACATAATACATAATATACAGTAATAATGCAGACGTGTAAAGAGAAATGTTCTGTTCATTGGATGTTTTGATAAATAGCAGCTAATTCTACATGTTTGTGGAGGGGAAAAGAAATAAGTTGAACTTCTGTTTACTTACTTTTCACTTGCTTTTTGATACTTTTTGTAACATCAAGCCAATGCTGAAACAACATGAAGGTTATTAACAATTAAAATAGCTCAGCATCTTCAGCAGGGTTTAGTAAATTGTTATGGCAATTTGGATAATAAATACACAACAGTCATAATTTAACTCGTGATAATTATATTTCTGTCTGTTCCTCTAAAAAAAAACAAAAAAACAGCATCTTCAGCAAAGTTGAGTTTAATATTTTAATACCTGCCTGTATTCAGCATACATACAAAAATTAAATATGTATAAGTGCAACTGAATAAATCAACAAAAAAAACAAACTGTTAAGTTAACGAACAGTTGAAATCTGGCACACAGACACACACAAACACATTAAGGTCAGTGTTCTGGTCTGTGCTGTAATTCTTCTTGAAGTTCTGGCTCTGTGAGGCATGAACAACGTCAAAGAGAGGCAGCGGCGGTGGTTGTGGTGTGTGTGCATGTGTAAGTTAGAGGGAGAGACAGAGAGAGATAAGGGAGGAACTCACAGGACTCTCTAGTCTACTCTCCCCCACATTCCTTATTACAGTCCTCCCTCCCTCTCTCTCTCTCAACTTCAATTCGCTGTCCCACCCATTTTACTCTCTACCTCCACCCCTCTGCTCTTTGTCCCGCCATTCTGCTTCATCTTTACTCCCACCAGCTCTCCCTCCTTCCATGGCCTTCACAGAGTATCAGTGTGAAGGAACCGGGTCAGTGTCAGACCAGTGACTTAAAACGCTTTGTCTCAGAGCACAGCCTGACTCCCTGAGCTGACAAGAGTCCATAACCAATCCCTTTAGCCCATTCACCGAAAGGGAAAGTCCTTGTCTCAAGCCTTCCGCCAAATGGGTGAACAGTGAGTTGGACTGAAATGGAAAGTCTGGGAAGTGACGGCCTGTACTGCTTGGTGAAACATAAACTAATATGTTACTAATATATCACAGCAGATATTTTTCATATCATTTCACTGTCTCCATGTTTAAGATTTTTCACTGATAATTAATTGTGGGAACCAAAAGTCACAATGATTTGCTTTTCAAAATAAACTGTTCAAACCAATGAAGTATACCACCCGTACCATGACATGAAGCATAAAAACAAAGAGAGTATAGAATAACAAGAGACAACATTGTGAAGCCCATCTCCAATCTTACCGGCACTTGTGCCGAGTCCATGAATCGCAGTCCAAAGTAGTCTTTCTCTACGATGTCCAGATGATACATGATCTGATCAAACAGCTCCTCACCTTTGGCTTTTTTCTGAAAACACGAGAAACGGAGCACTTCAATATCTGAATGACAAAGTTCACAGTGAGGATACTCATGATGACGGTCATGCAAATGTTCTTGTAATGAAGGAAAAGTTGAATCTAAGGATGGTTAATATAGACAGTTTTGGATGCTTAATATGTGAGAGTCTTTATTCCAATCATAAATAAAACCTTTTGAAAGAATGAAATCCAAAACGCCAGGTTAATAAAAAAACAAACAAAAAAAAACATGGTCATTAGATTTAGGATTTAGATATTAACCTCAAACATTTCAAAGTTTGAGGTTAATACCAAATAGTGCACAACTAATAATTATTTTTATTATTATCAAAACCATCAAAATAGTTTCCAATTCATTTTCTTTTGACTGTTTAATAAATACATGTTTTAACTATAAAGACATATTCAGTTTACCAGACCAACAGATCTTTTCAGAATGGCTGAGCGTTTCTTTCTGCACTTCACTACTCAACAGGAAGTATTCAGAACAGGTGTTGTCCTTTCTGACCAAGCCGTACCAGTTACTGCCTGTGCTCTGCCTTCGACTGGGAGATCTCTCCCTCACATGTGCACCCTCTCTGTCTCACACACACACTCACACACACACACACACACACACACACACACACACACCTTCCTAACCCCACCATGAGGCACAGCGACTGGGTTGCTATGGTAACTGGGGTTGAAGTGCCCCAGACGCCCAGGAGCTGAGGGCAGTGGGGTGGCTGAACACATCATGTGATCATTTGGCTCTACGAGTCAGGAAAAGATGTCGTCCAAGGTCAGCCAGCGGCTTGATATTTTCTTATTTTCTGTTTTTGATCAATTATCTAATTATATTTCCTCTGGCAATAAAATGATGTGTAATGTTAATCCACAGTGTGGCTGACTTTGTACTCTTTCCCATCTAATTCCTCAAACCTACCACAGTTACAAACAAACAGTACATTTACAAAACATTTTCACAAGTCTTAAATTTCTCTTGTGTTTTCATCACCATCAGAAGCATTGGTACGAAAACCAAAACATCAAAGTAATCATGTCAGTCAAGTGACTGGCTTGATTGTGGTTGAGTCTAACAGGTATCCCCTGACTGAAATACTAGAGTGGGATCAGAGCAACACACAAAAAGAGTTTAACCACTTCTGCCACTCATGTGCAACCAGGTCAACATCAACACAGATTTTTTCTCATGTCAAGATCAGAAACAAAATTATCATATATCTAGGATCACTGGTGCTTAGAGGCTGTGAACATGAATGACTACTGTTACTGTCCTCACAAAAACATATTTATTACATATGCAAATAACTCACTTTACTGTGCTCTTAGTGTAAGGGTAAATTTATAAACTATGTACGAAATGTTGTAAATCAAAGTGGTTAAAAAGGCAAAACTATGGATGAGCAAAGGAGCCAACCACAGGTGCTCTTATGGTTTCCCTGTGTCTCCTTCTCTCTCTCACACAAACACACACACACACACACACACACACACACACACACACACACACACACACACACACACACACACACACACACACACACAAACACAAACACACACACCAACAGAGCTCCTGGGCAGCTCAGGGGGGCTGGCCCCATGCTAGCTGGCATAGCTGAGAAGACATACCGCACCCCTACAGTACCCAGGGAGAGAGAGTACAAAGGACTCATTGTGTGTGTGTGTGTGTGTGTGTGTGTGTGCTGCACCCAAACCCTTGTTATAGTGCTTGCAGTATTGTTTGGCTGTTTGCAGTCTTTCTGCCTGCCTTTGAGCACACAGCTCTGCCCCTCAGTCACTGTCAGAATATCTAAGTTACAATTGAGCTGATGCTCAAACTAGCATTTTTAGCATGGCCGTCCAAAAAAGAAATAACAGCCCTTAACTTACTATTGCAGGGCCATGTTTACCCATTAAACTACAAAAGATAAGATAAAGCAATCAACTGTCTGTCCTCAATCATGCATCAAGTCACATGCACATTTAAGTTTATGAGACTCTGCAAATACCACATACTCATCCAGACACAATGTGACTACACATACTGGCACTTTATTAGCTCAACAGTTTGCTTTCATCATCACAGACTGGCCAAAAGTTCTCAGTCTTGTGTATTCTTCAGTGCCTCCTAACTATCACAACAATAAAACATCTGTTAAAACAAGTGTTCAGTCACTTTCCTGAAATTTCAAACTCCTGTTTTATCGTTTCATATATTCCCAACTTGTAAGTGATGCCAGCTGTACTACGATTAATGGAATAATAACTTTATGTAAAAATTAATAAAGCATGTATGTGTTTTTATTCTGAGCTACACAACAAGAGAAAAGGTGAGAAAAGGTGACTTAGGGTGGTGAGTGGGGGGACAGAGATAAAGATTAAAGGGAGGGAACTAAATATATTTAAAGTAAAGAATGTGAATCATAAGGCTGTGTGGACATAGATGCTGCTCAGCAGAGGTATCCCTGGGAGACAACTTTGGGTGGCCTTATATACTAGGGACCCACACAGCTGGGAAGCCACAATATGTGAATGAGCCCCATTCAGTTTTAGATGTGGCTGTGTATTTACAACCACTTGAACATCTAAACACAAAAACAAACTGCACCATTTACCAGGGGGTCCCCCACATTTCTGCCACTCTGGGTTGAATTGACAGCTATGAAGCTGAAGAACAACACCACATGATTCCAAACCACAACAAGGGGAGCTATAGTCTTTTTAATTGACAACCACACTGTGTTTAACTTGTTTTATAGATACTGTTCTATTCAACGATCCCTATAGACTGTAAACGACACTTAAAGCAAAGACAGACTGACAGCAGAAGGCAGCAATGTGCTAAGAAGAACTTTTTCTCACAGTCTGTTTAACTAAATGATAAGTCTGGCTGAAGCACTGATAGTGGGAACCTGCAATGGTTCCCTGCAAACCTGCTCAACTTCCCTCTACTGTCACTGTTTTTGCAATAAAACCTGTGTTCCCTGTGCTACCCAGCGAGCAGAGGATTAAAAGACCTATGTGAGACTATCTGGACTGTAAGAGCTAAACTAAACAAAGAATATTGCTTAAAATACATAGATTAGATTGCATCTATGTTGTCTGTGCTTATTTTGAAAAATATTTCCTTTATCTTATAACCTTATCACTTAAAGAGAGTCGAATGATAAGACATAAGGGTTTGCAGAAGCTACCTATATCTGGGGGAGGGGAAAAACAAAGAAAGCTCATTCGAAACCTAACACAAGCCCAGGGCCCTGCTGGAATGCATTCAGAAATCCAACTGAATTTGAAAACCTTCTTTTAGGTGCACACAGCGAACACCTGGGAATTTTTACAGCATTAAAGTACACTCTGGCTTGGGCAAAATCAATTGACACCACCAGTAAAATAAATAGGTTTTAAAAAATAACAACTAACAAAGCCAAAACGGTCAGCAATCATTTCTGCTCGAGTCTGAACAAAAAAGCAAGAGCAAGAGAAAGAACAGTTCAAGCAGGTGACATTCCACGAGAAAAATGAGAATATAATATGACCTCTCCATGGATGTAATACTGAGCCGATGGGAAGGATTTGGCAGGTCTGGTACTTACAGCAGACAGACTAAAAATGTGACATCACTTGCCAGACAGGCTGAATAAAATACATTCATTCATTCATTCTTGTTCAATAAGCTGTTAAGGAATTCTGAAATGCTTGTTAGTTGTAGGCAATTATCTCCTTTCATTCTGAGTCAGTTAGACAAAAAAATTTAATAGCGATATACAGAGAAAGAAGTTTTTTTTTTTTAAGGAACAGAAAAGAATGGAGCTGAAAACAATAACAAGCAGCAGACCTTCTTTGGAATATCAGCTAGGTTTAGAGACTCACAGGAGTTAGACACTACTTTATGTTTTCCCCAGCAGCGGCTTGATGTTTGTCTGAGAGACAGTGATACAGAGAAATAAAAATGACATAACGTGAGAGAGGGGTAAAGGACAGGAGAAGAAAGACAGCAGAGAGAGTCCTCTGCTCTTTGTCCACTCGGTGATGAGCCCAACATGTCACATGCTGTGGTCATGTGATTGAGTGTGTTCTCCAGAGAGGATCATGGAATTACAGGTGATCAGCAACACTGCAACACTACTAAACACACACACTACACACACACTACACAGGCTTACAAGGACTGTTCCACTAACACAGACATACATACTAGTACACCTTTTGGTTGCTTTTGCTTTCCATCTTTCATATAAATGGTGTCAGCTGTGGGACTGACCGTTTGACGGAGAGTTGTCAGAAACTTTAATCCATTTACTGAGCATTAACTCTCCTCTTAACAACAGCGGGAAAGTATCCACATAAGAAACGACAGGGAAATCCACTACAATACCCAGTTCATGGGTTTACTTCCCACAAAGGCTCAAAACTCCAGCAACTCTTCTTACCGGCAGGTCAACGCTGACGTCCGTCCCGTCCAGTAGGGAGACACGGCAGGTGATGATAGACTTTGCTTCCCCAGCAGCAGGGATGTGCGTTGTGGCTCGCTGGGCCTCTCTTAACCGGGCTTTCTCTGCATGTTTCCGGATGGAGCGTCGCCCCAGCGTCCTGCGCAGGAAACTCAGCATGATGGTGGGGAGGGAGGGTTACAGTACCACACCTGTAAGGGATGAGGGTAGGGGTTAAAATCCATAAGAAATAAGGTTAATTTTGCAGTCGAAACCTGAACAGGCCTTGAGAAACGTCAGGTGAACATACCTGTACCACAGAAACAAATATACTCTGTGTGTGTGTCTGTTTTGTGTAGACCGTTGTTATCCACCATGAATAAGTGAGATTAAATGAACAAACGGTGCAGCTGAAAAATGGCAGATGCACCATTTCTGTTTATGTTAGGACATACACAATACAATCACCATTACCTACCATCTGCTAGCTGCTATTGTTTGAGATTAACGTTTGCTTAAGTCAACTGAATAGTTTGCCTGCATCAAAAGCTGTCTGTACAAGTGGCACATGAGTCTAAAATGTGATTTACAGCAGTTTCTCAGTCGAAGAGAGGAAGAAAAGATCACATACAGATCTGCAGCTCAACAGCCATCTTCAGTATCCATAGCAACCGTGACCCGTACAGGTGCTCCACATACACATACACATATGCTAACGTTGCTATTTCAGAGCTACAACTAACGTCAAACTAAGCCGCCGAGGTGGACTCAGCTTCCCGGGCCGAGCCCAACCGAAATATAAAAGAGCTAGAAAATACTTAACGTCTGCTAGAATCACGTTAACAAAACAAAAAACAACTAAAAATACAACCCCCAGCTTCACTTGTACCCAGTGAAGGCCTGAGGTTTCCAGTTTAAGCAAAAGCAACAGGTGTCCGTTTGTTTTCCTGCCGCGGCTAGCCGTTAGCACCTGACCCACGGAATCCGCACGACTCCGACCTTGCGACCGCGTCCGGTGCAGCGAAACGAGCGCCGCCTGGAGCTCCGAGCGCCGGACGAGACGGACACTTGCTCCGCGGCCGCCGGCGGACGCCTGGATGAGGGGACACTTACGCAAAGCTCACGGTGAAAACACGTCCGCTGGCATCGCAGACGACTACACAGCGACCTCGTACATGTCCGCGGTCTGCGGCTTGACTCGTAGCCTCCGTGTCTTCCGTTACTCCGGCTGGTTCGGCCCCGCGGGACGAGCTCTCCTCCGGGTCCCGACGGAAAGTAGGAGGCGGAGCTGTCCCCGGATGTGACGTCATCACAAATCCCCAACAAAACGTGATTCGCATTTTTAAAGCGACGACTTTTCCTGCTTTATTATAGTATATATTATATATTCAGTTCTGCTCTCCGTCATTTTCTGACGTTATATTTGCCTCGACTATTTATATTTAATATTTTCAGTGATAGTGTCATTTATTACAAGGCCAGACTAAAAAAAAAAAAAAAAAAATCATATGTAAAGTCAAATATATAAATGACCATATATTCATGAAATGGTTTTGATGTCATTTAAAACTTCCAGTGACAGAGGAAAGGTCTCATTTATTTTCGGCCCCCCTCCATCTCACAGCAGCACCCCCCTCTGGTTAGTTCAGGAGCAATGACTCTTAAATGATTAAGGTTTAAACTTCATTTAGCATTTTGAGTAGCAGACTAGCACAGTTTGTACAGAGGCAGGTGTAATTATATGACAAGTGTATTTAATTGAAGTGTCTTGTGAATCCAGTAGCAGGGACACAGCTCTGGATCTAACCCTTTCCTCTCACCTAAATTTAAATGAAATGTGAAATATGTTTCTGTCTTTTTATTGTGAAAAAGTATGTTTTATTTCATTAAAAAGATTTAGATGTTTCACTCTGAATCTTGTCATTGCTCCAAGTTGAGCACGTTGAAAACTTTGCCAACAACAAATCGGACTTTTTATGGGAATCAAGTTGGTACATAAAGATACTGTATGTGTAAATATCTGTTTCTACACTGTAAACAGGCAGTATTTCTATGTTTGCAGAGAGGGAACTACCTGCAACAAGAACGGGTTGATAACTAAGATGTATGTGACAGCATAGAGGCAGATACAGTATTTTTGGACTTTTATCGTCCAAACTGTCTTTATACTGCCTATAAAATGTGCTTGAGCTCTGCCACACAACACTAGTAATCTCATCCTGATGCAGTAATTCTACCATATGCTGGTACATAAGCCAGCTGTACTCGACATCTGTGCACAGAATTACTGTAGGCCTCCACCTCTTTTAAAAATGAGCACTAATACACCTCAGACTGTATGGAGCCTGTCTATCAGCACATTTGAAATGTAAGATTTAAATCTTCCTGTGTGCGCTGTACTCCTACCAGTGTTAGGACTGTGTGTGTTTCAGCACAGGAACTACAATAGATGCAATCTTTTTTCCGCTTTGGAGCTTTAATGTGCAGTAATAGCACACTTTGTGGCCTCTGGCTCAACAATACCGTTAAAAAAAAAGACGGTGAGATCCAAAGTACCTTCTTCAAATCATGCAACATTATCATAAATCTTTAAGATTGGCTTGTATGCAACACAGTGGGGAAGCTGTTTATTCAGCAGTTTGCTTCCATGGAAAAACCTTTTTTTCTTCCTCACAACTCACAACCTTATATTTCCTTTTCCTTTTGGATAAGCCTCCTAGCATCAGTGTTTATTTGTTTTGGGAGCCTGCGACTAACGGCTTCACTTCATGGTAAAATCTCACAAATCAAAAAAATTTAAAGTGAGTGATTTTTATGGAGATCTTCAGCAGTTGGCACATCTCATCTGCTCACTCTAACATCGCCCAACCTCACTTTTACAGTGTGGAAAAGCCAGGTGATCTGAAGCCACGTCTCCATGCTTTGACAGACAAGCTTTAATTGTTCACAATCAAGCTTAAAGACATGTCCAAAGCACCGTAAAACCATGATACCAGAAAGAAACAAGCAACTGAGGACAAAAGTTTTTATGACACAGGTAGGAGTTAACCAAGGGTATAATACGGTAAAACATTTCTCATTATTTTGTGATTCATTATATATACACTCGCTGTTATAGATTACGTTTCAAATAAAACAAAAGTTTTGAAATAGCAGTCTTGAAATACACACCATTTGTGTCACATTTGAATCATCCAAAGGAAGAAGAAGAAAAAAAAATCCAAAATAAAATAAAAACAAAATCTTTCTGCTCACAAATGATTTTCCCTTTTATTTTAAAGATTTTTTTTCATATACAACATTGTATTTACATGGTCTAGTATTATTTACACAAAATTAACAAGTGGCACTGTGTAGTTAGGAGTTCTTTTCTTTTTCTTGTTCCCTACAGGTGTCTTATTTTTAAACAAAATAAAAATGATAAATTAAAGAAAAAAAAAAGACTCAGCTCATCAACAACTCATTTTAACGATGCTTTATGTCTCTGACTTTTTTTTTTTCCCCAGTAGCACTACCTGCCACTAAGCCTTCTACAAAGTGCTGTCCTTTCCCTACCCAACTACAACTGTTTTCATCTTTACAAAAATACAACTAACCCGCGCCCTCTCTATGTCTGGTACCCTCCAAACTACCTTTGATCAGTACCCGAACGCACAGACAGTACCAATTATGTGTCAACATCAAAACACTTTGAACACAGACAGCTCATTGCTGGACATGTTGTGCAGATGGAAACCTCTGGCAGCCCTGATTGATCAATTATTAACTTTTCACCGCAGCGCCAATGTTTTGTTTTCTCGTTAGAAATTGACAAGGTGTTTTTGAACTTTAATTGAAGCCATTTGATTTGAGCAGCCCTGATGGCAAATGCAAAAACTGATGGAAAGAAGCCACTAGGGGTTGAATAGTGTATTTGTTCACAAGATTATAAGCTCATACATGTCGGGTCTTCACTGTATTTATAGCTGTCAATAAAAACAAAAAGTTAAAACCCAGCTATTCAGTCAGTCACAGCCTCAGTTTGTCCTTCAGGAGGAAACAAGCTGTTTGAAACTGTGCTACTGTACCCATGGTAATCTGCTCAGATATGTCACTCGCCTTGAGGCCATGCAGAGAGAGTGGGATCCACGTATAATGAGCCAAAAGAGAGGCATCAGGGGAAAAACAATGAGAAGAATGGACTGTGGATGTTGCGTGGGCTCTGCAGAAATGACTGATGTTGCCTGAGAGAAGGAGTTCTTTGGGAGAGGGACGCAACGCAGGAGAGGTTTTAAAAAATAAGAGTGAGGAGGAAAAGCAGTTTCTAGGCTCTTCTTCCCACCTCTACATGTGGCAAAAGTATGATTCAGCTGTTTGAACAGGAGGTATGAGAACAGTTTGAATTGTTTCACAGGCAAAGATTCAGCCCAACTTAAAAAAAAAAAGATGACTCTCCAAGAAGGCTCTCTTTGCATTTTTTTCCAAAGACTTGAGATCAGGTTAGATTAGGTTTATGGCTTCACGGCACAACCTTTCATTCCAGTTAATGAACAAGCAGGCTTAGACCAGACAGCTAACAAACTATATTTCATAAATGGCAGAGGGAGAAGGGGAGAGGTACAGAGAGAGATAGATAAAGACAAATCTGACTCTGACACACACACACACACACACACACACACACACACACACACAGCAGTAGGTTTTTCCAGCAGAGTCCATTGTAGGAGCCAATGACAGCAGGAACTGAAGCAGCCAATAAGAAAAATATCTCAAATTAAAAAGAGGCTACACTCGGTTTTATACTGCTATGAAAAAAAAAACATTGACAGCTTAACCTGTTCTTGGGCAAAAAAAAAAAAACACTCAACAAGCAACTTGATGCTGGGTTTTGTGAATTAAAAATACAAGTCGTCATTTAGTCTCTTATCACTTCTTACACATCATCTTGGCTTTAAAACAACATGTGCCTTAAAATGATGAAGTACCACTGGGAAAGATCAATAGAAAAAAGATAAATGATTGGTTGTATTTTCTGTTTGTGCTGCCTTGTTGAACTGTCAACTGTTCCCTGGCAGACACGCACAGACTTGGATGAAATGAATCAGCGATGGTTGGTTTCAAGCTACGTTCCAGTGAAAAAGAAAAAAGTACTCGCTGAGGAAAAGCGAACCTTAACAAATAGTTTTAATGTTTGGGTCACATGTTTGCTCATATAAAGCAATGACCCACCAGTCTTTGTCATTTGAAATGTGTAACATGTACCTGGGTTTGCTCCAGTTTTCACATTAAAGTCTAACTCTCTGGATGTTAAAAAAAAAAAAAAAAAAAAAAAAAAGAAAAACATGGGGAGGCCAATGGAGGGAGCTAAAGTTCAATTTTTACTCTTCACACAAAGGTTGAGATCAGTTCACAATCAACTCAGCTGAAACCTTGGGTAAAAACAAATAGTGACTGCATAAAACTTCCAGCAGCTTTCAATCTCTTGAGAGCTAATTAATTATCCTGGTGTCTGATCAATGACCCTTATTTGTTTCTAGCATAAAGAAATATTTGGGTCACACAAAGTGGATCAACATTTACTAGAAGTCGTCCTGGTCAGGGGAAACCAATCAGAGACAAGTCGTAGCGGGGCTTTGTCATCAGTGTCGGGCTCAAGGACACTTCAGCAGGGACTCTGCTGCCCAATCTGTCGGTTGTAAATGAGCCAAAGGTTTGATTTAAAAGTTGAACTGACTGAATATGAATTTGAAGAAAGACATGAACCCTCAGCCTTTATCAGCCATTTGTAACTCAGGGAGACCATGCGTCTCTGACACTGTCTCGTGCTGAGCTAATCTCAAATGATCAAAGTTAAAGTCTTTCAGTGGGAAGTGTATGAAGTCAGAGCAACAGTAGCTGCTGGGACTAGCACAGAATTGAAAGGGAGGTGCCCAGTAAACACAAGCCCTGAGGATTGTAAACCAGTTATATTCCTCACCACACCAAACGACGGCCACTTCAGAGCTTGTGTGTCTGTAAGCTCAAAAACACAGCACAAAGCAGGATGAAGTATCCAACTCAGCACAGCATTGAACAAGAGGTGAGACACAAAGTGCTTTCAGCTGTCCGTCTGTCAGTCTGCGCTGTCAGAAACTCAGACAAGAAAGCCGAGAAAGATAAAAACCAAGTACAATAAATTAAATCACTGTTCTTTTTTTTTCTCCACAAAAAAGCAAAAAGAAATAAAGAAGTAGTTAGAAGAAGAGGAATCACACTACTTTACTACCTAAGATTTAATCAGGAAAGCATGAAGCTCTAGACTCATACAAACAAAACGTACAACTTTTTTTTGTTCAGTGGACAGGGTTCGACACAAACTAAAACACAATAAATACTCTTTCTGAGGAACAAAAGATAAGGTTTATCTCTTTATCAGCTAAAAGGACAATAAAAAAAGGCAGGTCCGTCTGGCAGACTCGCTCAGAAGGGGAAGGGGCAACCCGTGGGGTAAAAAAAAAACAAAAAAAAACTTGTGGGGCAGGGGGAAGTGGGGCTTTCCATCCATGGGGGGCAGCCCTTCCCCTTCGTACTTATGGCACTACAGCAATTCCCCATCCACATTTTATTCTCTTATACTTTTATCTTCTCATTCTTTGTATACTTTTTTCTCGACCCTGAACATACAAATATTCCCTAATGGTACCTAGTCAACACAGCTGGATTCTTTTTTTAATTCTATCTTGATCAATGATTTTCACGTTTGTTTGTCTTTTTTTTTCCATTTTTGTCCGCGTAAAGTGCAACAGTGCTTTTGTTCTCTCCTCCGACCACCTGGCCTCTTCCTGGTGACCCCTGATGACCCCCAGGGGTCAAAGGTCACAGGTTAGCAGTATCAGGCTCAGGGTTCACGCTGGTCTCGCTTGTCACGCTGGTGGCGCTCGCGACGCTCGGCTCCTCCGCTTCCTCCTCCTCTTCCTCTTCTTCCTCCTCCTCCTCCTCCTCCTCCCCTTCCTCTGTCACTTCCCCCACATCCAGCACCTCCACCTCCTCGTCGTCGTCGTCCTCTTCGTCCAGCCCTCCTTCCAGCAGCTCCACCGCAGCCGCCTCGCCTTCCTCCGTCGCTGCCGTCTCCTCTTTCTCCTCTCCTGCTTTCTGCTGCTCTTTCTTCTCCTCCTCCCTCTCGTCGTTCACCTTCGCCTTCTCTCTCTGCTGGTAGACAGCGGTCTTGAGTGGTTTGACCAGACCTTCCTCATAGACTTTGAGGATGGCCTCACACACAAAGCGGTACTGGCTCTGTCAAAGAGAAGCAGAGGGAGAGGTTTTAGCCGATGGTTTAGTGAGGCTGAGAGCAGCTGACAGACACCTGGATGTGCCTACTTACAGGTGTTTGTATCATCATGGCCCTCTGGTCTCTCATGGTCCTGACGATATCTAGAGGATACACTGGCTGACCGCACTCCATTAGACACAATGCCGTCTCCATGGTGATCAGAACTCCCGTCCGACCAATTCCCGCACTGGAAAAAAGCAGCAGGGACAGAAATGGGTTCTCAGCTATAAAATAAGTGCAACACAGACGGTGGTGGTTGCTTCGTGGTGATTATATCAGTCATCAAACAACAGATCATGGGTCAGAGGGACTTCACTGTACCTGCAGTGCACCACCATTGGCTGGTCCTGTCCAGCCCGTTTGTTTCGTACCAGAGCCACAAAGTCCAGGAAGTCAGTGGAGTCATCAGGAACGCCGTGGTCCGGCCAAGCCAGGTACTGAATCTGAGTAAGCTCTCTCTGCTGCTCACTCTGAACACACACAGGAAGGGAAAAGAAAACCAATTACTTCAAGTTACATTTTCATGTAGCGCTTTTCACAACAGAGGGTATTCACTCTCACCTCTGTCAAGACCCAAGCTGAGTAAAGAACTAGTCATACTGAGATATCACTCATACTCGACCCAAAATAGATTATTGTATTTCATGTGGGCAACCTCCAAGCATGTTTCATTGGGCTCTGTGTCCTTGGAGGAGACTGCTCGGCCACCCTTTTAATGTACTGATGACCTTTCAACATGTTAAGAAACAGGAAGTGTGAATAACAAACAGTGGCTTTATTCTTTCTTCTCCACTGGACCACTTGGTGATTCACGCTGCTGCTTCCCATTTTATGGAGCAATAGATACTGATGAAAATATTTTCTGTGGCTTTACTACAAAATGTCCATTTTAGATTTCTGCATCAAACTATAAATAAACATGACACACACATACACACACACACACACACACACACACACACACACACTTCCCCTTTTCTTCTAAATAACAGAGAAAAATCTGACAAAGAGAATAGTGTTGCAAGATAATGTGCACTGAGCGACCAGACAATAAGGGTCAGCGAGTTTTAAAACCCACAGCGACACTGTGATGTGTCGCTGTGGGTGAACACACACACACACACACACACACACACACACACACACACACACACACACACACACACACACACACACACACACACACACACACACACCCTGCAGCGGAGAACAACTACTGGCCACTGTTTCTTGTGCGACTCAGAGCCCCTGTGGTCCTCTTTAATATACTGCCTCTCTGCATCGCCATGGTAACACATGTATCTCCATAGCAACAATCACAGGCAGAGGAGAATGCTAATTGCCTCCTCCTCCTACAGCCATATACTTTAAAGGTCATGATACAAGGGCAACACACAGGGGAGTAATCGGGAAAACACAGACGGCAGGAAATGAAGAGGAAACAGCAGGAACACGTGACGCTTCATTACAAGTTCATTTCTAATTAGACGTCGTCCTGAACAGACGACATGTTGAACACTGTACATTACAGCAAAGAGTCAGACACAGAGATACATTCATCTGCACCGTTTTTCATCCATTAACAAGTAAAAGTCCTCAGTTTGGAGGGATGCAGGATGAAAGTTCACCGTGACATGTTGAAGTCCGACAGGAAGCAGCCGAGGCTTCGACATCACAGCACAACAAACTCTCTGTCTCCATCCCTGCGATTCAAACGATCATCATCCCACTCTCCGCTCCTCCGTTCGGTTTCTCTTTCTCTCGCTCCCTTATTTCAGCAATGTGACTGACTGGGGTGGTTGGGTTGTCATGGCAACCAGATCCCAATACGTGGCCCGCATGCAGCAGCGGGAGCCAGAAAAAGAACAGCCCACACTGGTCACTATGGCAACACACCTCCTCCGGGGTCCTCAGCGGCTCATCCTTCGTCCCTGTCTCTGATTGGACCCGGAGTGTCTCGCCCTCCTCTCTAACCTGCGCTGGCCTCAGCACACGCCCTCTCACTCTCTCATCTTTACCTCTACTTCCCTCTCGTCCCGGCTTCTCTCTCTGCTGCGCCCTTTTTTTCCACCTTTACTTTTATGTGCTTAATGATGGCTGTGTGTGTGTGTGTGTGTGTGTGTGTGTGTGTGTGCGTGCGGTTACCTGTGTATGCATGAGAGTCATCTCTCGGACCAGGAAGGCAGCGTTGCCCTCTTCGTTGTGGCACGTAACTGTAAAGTTTCCATAGGTGGTGGTGCTGTCTGGGTTGGGCCAGTACTGGTGACACTTCACCTATAAACAGACAGAGTCTTGAGTTTACATCTGTTACTCTCAGTGTTTGCTACAGAGCAGCTTCTCTCAACTCTGCAGCCACTCATCTTGTCTTTTTTTTATATTTAATACACAAATTATATACAATATACAATACAAGCAGTGCATCTGGAATCACTTTAAACCTCCAGTGATTTAAGTTGTGACTCTCAAATTTCTTGTTACAAGACCCAAAGTAAACATGTGACACATTTTTATTTGCAGCCGCGTCTATTTAAAACCTACTTCTGTCTAACTCCTGGAGTTAGAGACAGTTATCTGCAGGGTGTGTGTGCCTGTGTCTTAAAGAATTAAGTATAACATGAGAAACAGGCTCACTCAGTATCAGAACCTGGATTTCAATCTCTGTGTCACAGGGTGTCTCCACTGGAGGCATTTCAGCTGTGTTTTTCAGTTGTCCACCTCACACGTGTCAAATAGAGCAGATACTCTCCTATTTTAATCGATCCAGCTGTCTACATAGGCTGCAGAACAGCTTACATTTGTACGCATAATTTTACGCTCCAAGTCTTTTTTCCTGAGTGCTATGCACATAACTACAGTTGTTGTGTAATGGGCTCTGAGCCCTGTGGGGTGACCTACAACTTCATACAGAGCCTGAACACATTGTGTGGAGCAGCGGAGCTCCTGCTGCTGCTCTGCTAACAGGCTGCACACAGAATCCCCCTGTGTCCACACGATGTCAGATGTCACAGTTTATCTGTGTCCAGCGATGCCACATGTGTCAAGAAAGGTTTTTGAGGATTTTATATGGTTTCCAGTCGTGTCTTTGAACAAACCGTCTACATACCCGCCCCCTCTCGACCTGCGTAGTCAGCATGACAACCATGGATGAGCCCTGTTCCCAGGTCATTTGCCAGAAGTCAGGGCAGGTGTTGGGCAGCGGGCCCTGGCATGCTATGTAGCGGTTTATCAGACTGGAGGCTGGAATCTCCATCTACAGACAGACAGAAAGAGAGATTTAGATACAGAGCTTTTACATTGCAAGGACTTCATTTTCTTATTCTTTTCTTATTCTTTCTGAGATGTGCTTCGTGTGTTTTCATCGGGGCAGAGAGCCTAACATTCTCACCTTTCTGTAAAAGATAAAAACACTTCATGCCAGCAAGACAATGGCAGTTCATCTCCTCTTTGAATAAGCTTAACTTAATTAGTGGATACAAAAGACTGACTTGAAAAGTGTTCACTCTCACTATGATCATTAATTAAGCCACAGAGCTCAACAGTGATGCTACTGATGAATGCATCTTCAAAATCCATCCTTGATGCAGCCTGTTGGAAAACTAGGAGAAATTCACTTCCTCAGTTAGCGAAGGCTCTTCCATGTTGAGTACAGTCATAACAGGGCAGAGAGCAGAGGCCAGTGATGTTGGAGATGTCTAAAAAAAAGCTTAAATTTATTAAAAAAAAAAAAAAAAAAAAAAAAAATAGAAAGGCTCCTTCTAAACACCCACAAGTTGCTGTTAGCTTAAAAAGACAAACGCCTGGCAAATGAGCAAAATGCCAGATATTGATGAAAAGATGAAAGAGCAAAGTGAGGAGGACAAAACTCACATTGATGTAATTTGCATTGATGTAATCATCTGTGCTTTTCAGAATGACCCGCGTGGCATCATCTGCCGGGAGAGAGAGAGAGAGAGAGAAGAAGAAGTGGAGGTCAAATTACTCAGAAGTACGAGAATATTTCATAAAGGAAGAAAGAAAAAATGTTCAAGAGGAAAACAGGTGGAGAAGAGGAAGAGAGTGTGAAGGGAAGAACAAAAGGTTAATGTCGGTTAGAAGTGATGAAACGGTCGCGTGCAGCCGCTTACAAGGAGAGATGTCTCTGTAGCGATTTTTGGAAACGTTCTGAGGTAATTTGGCACACAGCATGGTCATCCCCGGCCTCTTCCTGTACAGTTGCTGTGGGAAAAGGAAAAAAAAATTATATTAAAGCGGTGACAACAAGATCAATAAACACTAACCATTCCTTTGTCCACGTCTATGCAAGTTCAAATGTGTGAAAATACTTTACAGTCTCTGTTTGTGCAGATTAGTGTGTGTGAGTGTGTGTTTGTATTTGACATTCCTCTTCGCTAATAGCACAACACTGAAACAGGAAGCTGTGAAGTGATGATGATGATGATGATGAAGGACAGGAGGTTTTGAGAGTGTGGAGGAGGAGAGAAATTTGTGACAGTGCTTTAAGTAACAACTACTGACTCATCTCTGTGCGAGTCTGCTTATGTGAATTTATTTCTGTGCCTTTCTCCTCACATCAAACTGTGCCAATATGGCTCCGCTGCTCAGGCCTTCCTTCAATACGACCATAGAGTCCCTCAAAGCATGCTGGTCTAGCTGGGCGGGGTCCTGAGGGCACTTCTCAGGGATGTACTGAAAATCTGGCTCCGAGTCCACCTTCTCCTCCACCACGTCATAGATGGCTGAATGAGACGGGGAAGAAATAGGTCACAGGTTATATACACATGGATGTTTACGCGAGCTGAGGCCTCAGGGGGAGTAGATTTATCTTCAAGTATGTAAAGAAAAAAGAGAACATCAAAAATAATCAGAGGAAATGCACTGCATCACAGGAATACACAGTTTATATATGTACGAATATATATTTACCTATATTTCCTACATACGTGCTTATATTATATTTAATCTCTTATGTGATTTTACAGGAATTCAGTACATTGATGCAGTCCTATATCTGCTTTGATGTAATACAGGATAGAATGTGCAAATCCCTCTTTGACCCAGTTAAAATATCAAGAATTTCCATGTTTCATCATCTTTAAAAGCCCTGACCGCTTCTCTAATGCTGATTAAAGGAAATGCTTTGCAATCTTCCTACACGGAGAATACATATAGATGTGATGTACAGAGAGCAAAATGTACAACTTCATAGATCTCATTTGCAATTTAAACTGCCCGAAGGAGAACAGAGGCAGAGTCAAGCCTCATGACCAAACGTGTTGCACAGGCTGTCCGTACGATGCACTCAGTCTAGTGTTACTCAGGTGTTTCAAATTGGAGATTCATGTATCACTTAATTAAAAATGGGTCACACCACACAAACTTGTTTTTACATAGAAATTAGTTGCTACTAAATATTCACACCCAGTAACTGCCAGATGTAACTGTAATGAAGCTGGCTGAACTGACAAACTAGCTTGCTGATGTGCAGTCTTACTACTATGTGACCAAGTTTGATGCTTTGGTCACGTGATGATAACTGAGAAAACCTCCTCTACTGAGGAAGACTGTGAGATGTGATTAAAGCTCAGGTAGAAACTGGTAAGTGGAGCCTGAGTTTGCTTCCTTGGTCAAATATGTGACCCATTTATAGTTGAATGAAGAGCAGAAAGGAAATGACTCTTGACTGAAACCCTGTTTAATAATGACATAAACAATTCAAGTAAGACGTGTTAAAGGTCCCTTATAGTATAAAGGTAGATGTCCATGTGTTTGTGATTATAAAGCAGGTCTAGGTTCTATATTAATACTGTGAAAGTATCAAAGCCTCAGTCCACAGAGAAATGCACACAGCCTGTATTCAGAAACTGAGCCTTAAAACCAGCCGTCAGGACTTCTGGAACTTTGTGATGTCACATTTATACATTCACCACCCTCAGCTATGTGTCGAGCCCCGCCCACCTGGACCCTCTCACAACCTTGCAGGATTTGGTTTCTCTGAGTGTTTACCTGAAATCTGCTATATTTCAATTGAATCACTCAGAAAACAGTCAACCAATCAGAAGAGAGGATCTGAGCCTCTCTTCTGATTGGTTGACTGACCTGTGGTTCTAGGGGTCCAGAAAAAAGAGACACTGAGATGTCTTTGGTGCTCAAACCACAAATATATCTTCTTATAGATATCAAAACAAAAACACCAGCTAAGTGTAAACCACAGGACCTTTAAAGCAGTCTGCAGAAGATCTGACCAATGGGAAGAACTCACCGTTTGGTCTGACCAATAAGATGAGCTCCCCAGAGTGGCTCTCACAGCTGGCCTTGATGAACATGACCACCTGGTCGTGGGTGTGGTCAGAGATGTCCCGCCCGTTAATTAAGACCACCTGGTCGCCCTCGTTAAGGCGTGGCACACACAGGTCAGCCTGCAAGGGAGGAGACGGGGGGAGGGCAGGAGAGAGAGAGAAGGAGGAAAAGCAAAGGAAGAATGGACACAGGTGGAGGTGAGACAAATGAAAGTGAGTCATTTCTGTTTTCCTGAAACTTTTACAGCATAGCAACAAGTGTCTAGTTGAAAAAAAAAAGTTTTGAGTGGGAGAAACAAGTGTTTGCAGATGTGAAAATGCTAAAGCTGAGGTTATTTGTGAAGCTGTTTTGCTCATTTGATGACAGAAGTGACTGAAAATAAGAGTAGGAGGAGGATTGTGTTTCCTCATCTTCACACAAGACTCATATGAAGTGGTCGCTGACTTACCGATGTTCCAGGAGCTACTCGAGACACGATGATAGGCATCTTCTGGTCAGCTCCACCCTGGAGACACAGAGAGACACGTTTACAGGAAGACCCCTGGCACAGACAGTTAGTGAACACTTTAGGCAAACAGATGATGCAGATGATTTGTACCAAGGAGGAAAGTCTTTTCCAGTTATGTCCCAACTAGCATCAGCTCTCACCTTCACATTGAAGCCGAATCGTCCGTGTTCATCAGGTCTCATCTTGATCAGGACCAAATTGTCATGAGGTACGACTCCATTCAGCTGAAGAAGACAGTTGAACACAGATACATTAAATTCACATCATACTTTACTCTGCATCATCCTCCTTTGAGGAACAGCAAAGTTAGGTACTGCAACGCTAACAATTGGCAATAATGTACATTTGACAAGTTGGTTTTCAAAATAAATTGGCCATATTCCACCAAAACATTAAAACAAGTTAACAGATGCTAATCCACCAGATGTAAGTTGTTTATTAAAATTAAACAATTACCTAATTTCACATCCAGCAAATACAGAACAATATTATATATTGTTTCTGGCCACCTGATGAATCTAGGGCCAACATTTACCTGCCTTTTAGACAGAACCATTCAGAATCAGTACAGTGAAAAATTAGCCACAGTACTGTAAGGCTGGTACTGCAGGGTGGTAATCTAGGACTGTGGTTATATCTGGGGTGAATACAGAAACGACTTATGATACCAGATGCTGGATGTCGATTGATTTCTAATAATCAACTTTGCCAATAATGATATCATGGTACAGTATGTTTTAGGTAAATCCTGCTAAGGCGTTAAATCCAAATTCCTTATCAAGGAAAAAATTGTTGGTATGCTCTATAATATATCTGGTACAACCTAAACTAAATAGGCAGGCATGTAATATGAAATATGACATATACTAAATATATAAAACAAGATAGAGGTTGAATGTGCTCTTTAAAGCTGGAGACTTGGGCGCTGAAGTGGTGTAATATCAAAATTACTAATTCATGCAGATATGAGAAACTTAAACATGCATGCTGCAAGAAACATCTGAAAGATGAAAGGATTTCGAAGGAGTCGAATCTTTATCACACTGCAAGCCTCACAGACAAGAGGGATACCCAACCAAACCGATGGAGACATTAGATATTAGATTAGAACTTCTTTAGTTGTGAGAAGTTTCTTTTTATATATTTTTATTGAAAATCTCTGACAGTAGTTTCTAAAGGGCAGGTTACCCAGGACAATGAAAAATGGACTTCCTTAAAAGATGAGTAAATGTTTCTATATTGATGTAATGAGTATTTGTGTTTCCTGTTGCTGCACTGACCGTGGTCTTGTCAGCATTGACAGGGACGTCATACATCTCGTTGAGGTGGTTGTCCAGGAGGCTCTGCTGAGAGTGGGCCTGGATGATCTGGCTCAAGGTCTTCCTGCTCAGCTGCTTGGGAGGCAGAGCTGGAGGCTGGCCGTCCACCCCCTCAGGAGACCTGAGGGAGCCAAAGAGACGGAGAGAGAGGGAGAGAAAGAGAGAGGGAGGCAGTCAGGGACAGAGAAAAGGAAACAGGAATAAGGGAAAGTGTTGAGTTCAATGATGACTTGAATTTTTTTGCCAAACAATGTGACTGGAAAAAAACAGGATCCAGATGTGCTGATGTTTCTTTTGTTACAGAACACAATATAGTCCTTCATTACAATTCTAAAACCATTACAAAATGAACCTCCGAACTTTAGCAGCTGCAACTGCTAATGGAAAAAAAAGGTCTTTTCAAAGATGATGAAAAACTGATGCCATAAACACACAGGTTCAGAAAAAGACACGACTGGTGTTCTAGCTGGAGGCTTTCCTGTTTGTTAAAGAGGTGGGCTCAGAGGAGAAAGAGAGAGAAACAAACAGAGGAAAACAGATAAAGAGGAGTAAGAGATTGCAAGATGCAGGGAGGCTTAATAGCACCGTGTTAGTCACAATGCATTAACCTCAATAAAAGGGCTGCAAAGGGAAGGAAAACACCCCCTCCTCCCCCCTTCCCCCCCTCCATCATCCAGACAATAAAAGGCCGGCAGTGTGGATGGAGAAACAGTCAGTCAGGTGAGGCTTTCAGTAGCATCATGGCTCTCTCTCTCTCTCTGGAGGGTAAAAGTCGTTTCACTCTATGTCTGTATCTGTGTGTGTGTGTGTGTGTGTGTGTGTGTGTGTGTGGTTGTGTAAAGGCACTCCTTAGGGGCGGTGCACCAGTCAAAGAGCATTGCCTTTGTTTTGGCTGCTGTTACCGGTGCCACTTTGTGTCTTAAACACACACACACGCAAACTAACATTTATTATGGGTCAGAAGCAGGTCAGGCCTTCAGAAGGAGGGCAGTGCACAGCAGGCCCGAGCCAAGACTGCACATCCCATTTCCCCAACACGACACACATGAGTGAAATGAATATGCAAGTATCTTTATATCTTACTACAACTCAGCCGAGGCCAAACCAGACATAACCGAGCCCTGCTTTTTATTTTCTACTTACTTTGATTGTAACCAAATCCTGAATGTCTTCCTTTTGCTTTAAGAAAATTTAGAAAGCGTGACAGAGGACACAGGAACTACAAGCAAAGCAGCAATAAAGCACCGTGTTACATTCAAAACCACTAAAAGATACACTAAAAAACACCCGAGACTTTTTTTAACCGGAATGATTTTCTGAAGCTTTCTCAGCTCCTTTGAAGAAACAGGTCTGATTATAGCAAACAAAGTAATTTATCACAACACACCACACAGCTGAGTGCACTGTTGTGTTACACTGTATTGTATAATTGTACCTTTCTGTTCCCTGACACTGTCATGGAAATAAAGACTGTGTTTCAAAAGCCATTGCTGTAATATGCCGTGGTTTGCTAAACAGATAATTTTCACTCTAAACAGCTAAAAACAGAACATTATAGCAAGCGTGTCCAAAGGGTTATGGCTTTGTTGTATTGTCTAAGTGTGGAACCGACACAGCGTATAACTGGGGCCCTGTGGCAGTGAAAGCTGATTCTAATTTAGTTTTAATTGGAGGAAAATCTTGGGAGGAATTATGGGCTGGTGCGAAGTGATCAACCTGAAAATAAAAGATGTAGTAATTACAAAATTTACAAGTGATAGGTCCCGAAAACCAAAATGTAATCTGGATTGAGACCAAATCTGGGTTTGGTAGAGCAGGTAACTGGAGCCATCAAAACTAAGAGAGATGATGAACATGAATTTGTTTCTTTTAACAATAATCTGCTCTTGGAAATTACAACCAGTAAACTATTTTCTGAGCATCTGCAGGCCAGTAGTGAATCTGGGGTTAGGAAGGTCCAGTCTACCCACAGACTTCCTTCTCTCATCCTTGGGTTTTTCATGGCCCAGATTTAGGATAAACTAATCTTGTTTGGAGAATGTAAAACTATTTATGTTAGAAAATTAGCGGATTGTAAAATTAGGATGTTGAAACTTGGCAAAACCTTCATTTTCCCCAAGTTCCCTCTGCCTGACACAGAGCCCTGAATCCCATTTACAGACAGACATGAAGTCAAGCTAAGTTTAACCTTCCATCCTAACATTAGGACAAATAGTTTTTGTGCTACAAACTGAAATGTAGGTCTGTCCCAGTGGGTAGAGAATGTCATGGCAAATCTGAGGCTAGAAAAACTTAAATATGCTACAAAAGGCTCAATTAAGAAGTATTTATAAGTCTGGCGGCCATTTTCCCTGTACTTCGAACATGAATTTGTATCCAACCCTTTTTTTTAATGAGGTGTTATACATTTTGTTGTTTTACGTGTGTACAGTGTATGTTCTGTAGGTTCTGTTCTGTTTGTATAACAATGAGATCAACAGGAGGTTGATGATTGGTGACAATAACGTGTAGATATGAGGAGAATGATTATGACATAGTTCAAACACAAAGCCTGACAACCAGCCACATATGTTTCAGTAATGTTGCTTAAAAGTGAAAGTTCATTATTTGACAATGAAATAATGTAACTTTAAAACTATGTATTTTTAATGCAACAGTAGTTAATTTAGTTTTATTTAATCATAAAATACAATGTTTTCAAAAAATCTAACTGGAGATGGTATTGAAAATATGCATGATGCTGAATAAACCAAATACAGCCAATAAAATAACATGCATGGATAATGTTAGTGTTCATCTTTTGGCTCTGTGACAGAGGGATGAGCTAACAACTTGGTGTGTGTGTGTGTGTGTGTGTGTGTGTGTGTGTGTGTGTGTGTGTGTGTGTGGCAGCTGAACTACCACTGTAATGTTACTTAACCACTCTGATTTCCAACTGAGAAATGTTCCAGGTCTATCTCTCTCTCTCACACACAAACACACACAGACACACACAGACACACACAGACACACACAGACACACACAGACACAGACACACACACACACACACTCCTGCTGTGTCAACAGAGGATGCATGCCATACACAAGCACAAACCGGTCCAGATCCAAAGCATGTCTGCGTTTCAGGTCCATGGCTCATTTTGAGCTAACTTTCTTTTTCCTTTGCTAAACTCCAGCTGATCCCTTGATTGCCAAGAAGATTTTCTTCTCATGAGGAAGAATGTCTGATTTCTGTATGTAGAGTTTCAAAGAACTCACTTTACTTTAACCCAGAGACTTTCAGCATTTGAAACATTAGTGTGAGAGTTCAGTGGTTAAAGGAATTCACCAGTTGTTTTATAGTGTCTGACACACACACATACACACACACACACACACTCCTCGTTCAGCCCTGCAGTACAGTACAACATATCCACCCTGCGGCTCACTACAAACACATTTTACGAGCTGTTTTTCAAAGGCTTCATCTTTCCAGTGGGGCCAGCTGAGTGACACTGGGAGAGGGTGTAAACTGTTGGGAGAAGCCACAGACACAGACAGGCATTTAAAAACCAGTCATCTCAGCAGTACACTCAGACAGTGTGGCACTAACACTGATGAGTAAAATCTAACTTCAAAATTAAAGGGCGGGGTGCTTTATTTATGAGGCAGTGAATTTGGAGTGAAATTTAGTGCTCTGCCACTGAGTTAGAGGTCGATTTTCCCCCGAAGGGAAACGTTCATCAAAAACAAGAATACAGGGGAAGAAAGAGGGAAAAAAAGGAGAGGAGATGGAAAGATGAGGGCGATAGGGAACTGACTTGGTCCAGAAAATGGGAATTTCATGAAGCATCCAGCAGCTGTGAGACTTACGGTGTAGAGTCCAGGCTGATGCTGTTGGCCTGCGTGGAAGATGCTGACTTGTGATTGGAGGAGAAGACAGGCAAGCTGGGTGAAGCATGGATCACATGATCGACCAAGTGGCCGACGGACGACGGGCGTAGTCGTGTGCCCTCTTGTACAAACAGTGAGTTCCTGAAAAACACATACGTACAGGACACATACTATTAAAGTGCTGTGAATACAACCTTAAATCTGTTTGGTGCTGATGGACATGTGTTCTGAAACATGGCATCCAATGCATGCTGCTAATACTTATACTAATACTGCTAATAATACTAATACTTATCAGGCAGTTTCTGATTTAAATCATAATTTTGCCTAATTTATATTGTGTTTTTTTAGTTGTTGTACATCTCAGTATTGTCCTGATAATGTTGCTGAAACTCACGTCGTACTGGCACTAGTATCAAAATATTTCAGATGACACCTGATTAATGCAAAATCTACACTGTAACCTGCAGGAACGGACCAGGAATAAACATGAGATTATGTTTTCTTGACTCTTCTGTGATAAATAAAGACTTGCTCAAGGACACAACTGCAGCATAAATGTTTGCTAATACAGTCCTGAAATGACTCCCATCAACCACGGGCTGTGCTGCACATTGAGACATTAACCTTTTCAGAACAGGTTTCCTAATAATAGCAAGAACAAGATATGTATTTCTTTTGTAGAAACATTAATAAAAAACCAAGTGAAGTTACCTGGCTTCCTTTTTAACTGAAAGAATCAAACACTTAATCAGTACAATTCATTTGCTGTCAAACAGTAATTTAATTAGACCTCACCAATATGATCACATTTAAATTCACGCTGCCATAACAGTCTAAAGTGAAGCTGAGGTGACCCTCAACCTGGCATGAACCCTGGAACTTGGACTCACTGATTGGGCGTCCCGGGCGGCGAGCGAGTGGGCAGGCTCTGGGTTTCCAGTCTCTCATCTGATAGGCTGTTCCTGCTGACCGACTCCCAGTCTGTCCCGCCCACCAACTTTCTGGCCATTGGTTTGCTGGGAGACCTGCTTAGACCGAGACATGGATTCAGATGTGGCCAGAGTGAGAACATTAGTACAGATTAGTAATAATCAGCGTTGACAATCACAGAGATGCAGTGACTTTTTTTCAGTAACGAGCAGTGTGAGGGATTACTATCTGAAACTCATTCATTACATTACAGTTACTAAATGCTCCAAAAGGTTTTGAGGATGGAGCCTCGATATCAGTTTGGTTGGATGGAGTGTAACTGGGCTGTAACGCTGCTGCCTGCTTGTAAAGTCTTGTTTTCTGTTTCCACATATGTTAAATAGAGAAGATGTAACGTAAGTATAGAGGATTTAGAGTTTAAAGACACCTTTTGAAGGTTGTTAGTTGCTAAGTAATTAGTAATTATTAGTATTAGTAATTAATAATTAGTAAGTAATGTAAACAGTTTTTTAATGTGTAATGAGTGACAGATCAAAAGCAGCTTCCCCAACACAGGTGCTAATACACTGGCGTTAATGTGGAGTTTATCTACCTTTAGAGTCTATTTATGGTTAAATTAAAGAAAGAAAGACATGTTCATTACCTGGCAAACACTCTGTCCTTGATGCCTTTCTCCTTTCCATACTGCACCGACTGCACCTCGGTCCGCCCGCTACAAACAGAAACAAAAACAACCGTCAGTGGATTCTCCTGAAATAAACCTTTAACTGAAGTGAAACAGGCTGTAAACCCAGATCATTCTGCAATCATAGGTGCTACTTCAGTGGAATCAATTCCTCAAATCTTCCTGAAAAATTCTGCCTTAAAATGAACAACCAGCACTGAAGAGTTGAGCTTAGAAACAGCATATTCAAAATGGATATTTCAATCATATGATACACTGTTAACAACACAAATTCACACTTCAAAGGTGTACCCTTGCTGGAAAGTCAGGCAATATCTCAAGGGCACACACACACACACACAGTCAGCCAACATCAGAGCAAGACTCATTCACGTTACATCACTGCTTCTCAATAATGCATCACAAGACATCAGACTCTCAGTCATCTCTTACTCACATTTCATAGAAAAAGGAAATAAGAAAATGCACCAGTGAAGAGAAATGAAGCCGTCACAAGAAAACGTCATGATCCAAGGACGAAAATGTTTCTAAAAGCTGTTTTATTTTACGTTATCAGTCCACTTTACAACTCGAAATCAGGGAAAGCGAATATCACCAATTCAAACAAGTGTTTTGTTTGAGCCAACAGCAGCAGTGTGGGTCTGTGGAGTGACACAAAAGATTCATGCCAAACTTTAAAGACACAAACAAATGGCTTTGTCCTCTCCTGAGATTAAACCATGAATAATTAAGCTGTGCTTTTCTCAGACATGTTGAGATGAGAGGCCTCCCAGTGTTTCAGCCTCTCGACCCAAACGAAACAGGATGTGAGTCTCTGTGTGTGTGTGTGTGTGTGTGTATGTGTGTGTGTGTGTGTGTGTGTGTGTGTCTGGATGTCAAGGCGAGCTTCTTTGCACACTTTGTCAATTCTCTCCATCTTCCTCTGGGAGTGTAAACTTTTGTGTACTCTTGTTCTTACCAGTATCTGTACTTTGAGCCCAGGGTGAAGTAATGAGCGAAGAAGTTCTTATGTGGTGGGATGGGCCGCTCCAGCCTGAAGAAGGTGTGGTGCTCCACGCAGGCCTTCCACAGGTTCTTACAGGCCCGGTAGTTGGCCATGTTGAACCCCAGCAGCGTCTCCCGAGTCTCAGTCTGCGTCCAGGGAAGAGAGGGCGACAGTTAGCGGGACATTAGTGGAAATTAAAGATACACAAACCATGAAAACTATTTCAGGTGTTTATCTACTACTTTTATCGACCTGTGTCAACAGTTTTTAATTCAATCCAATCCATTAATTTAAGTGCTATTGAATCTATTTATTCAACTAAATGATCCATTAATTTAAGCAGTTTCATCTGTTTTTGCCTCAAGCTACAACTTTTAGTTGAAGCTAACTAATTCTGTTGTTTATCCATTACTTTGAGCTTTTTCCACACCTGGGGTGGTGATTAGACACATACATGTATAACATCTAATATATAGTGTGTGTGTGTGTGTGTGTGTGTGTGTGTGTGTGTGTGTGTGTGTGAACCTACCGACTCCCTTCTCAGCTGGATGAAGAACTGTTTGCACTTGAAGGAGATTTTCACTATCTTCAACCTGGAAGCAGGAAAAGGAAAAAAGAAAATCTGAAGTTAGTGTCTCCACAGCCACAGCTGGGCACATCACCTGCACTGAGACACTGACGTTTCATTTTTATAAATAAGCAGAAGGCGTACAAAAACACAAAATTGTGACGATCGTGAAAAGAAGTTAACATGGTATACATGTTGAAGAAACAGTATCGTGTGCTGATAAGATGAAGTCATGGCTACTGCTTTTTAATTTTGTGTTTGTTTTAATTTTGTTTGTTGCCGTTTCTTGCCCTTAACAGCTGCTTAGAGTCAGTTTAACTCTTATAATAATTCTGTGAAATTCTGTGTCTGATTCCCTTCACATGATCTGAGTAACCAAATTAAAAAAAACACAAAACAAAAGAAGTGTTATTTTCAGCAGCTTCAGGCTGTATTTACCAGTCATTTATCAACTCCTCAACATCCAGTTATCACTTTTTCTTTCACTCTGAGCAGCTGTAAAGTTGGAAAATTATCTTATTTCCTCTCTGCTTGACCTTAAAATATAAAGATTCTGTGTAGGCTTGATCCAGTCCATCACTGGAGCTACGTTAAGTGAAATGCTGAAACATAATTTGAATGTTATGATTGTGCCATCAAAGCATTTTTTGGAGCAATCAAATAAATTATAGAGTTTAAGAGTTGCTATTTCTGGCTAACACTCTATGCAGCAGGGTAATGTCAACAGTCTTTACCTACAAAGCTCTGATTGGTCGACTGCATGTAGAAACAGGCGTCAGTGAGCACCACACCAGACTTAACTGAATTGTTGCAAAAGGAAAATCATAGACCTGGGCAACTGTTCAGAGTGCAGAATATCTGCTGTCTTTAGAAACTTTGGAATAAAAACTGGAAGATAAAATAAAGTTCTAGGAGGTTTGAACAATTTATGGCTGCACAGTGTCAGTTTGTAATGACTGAGTCTTCTGCATATCAGTGGTACTTTAAGGGTTGAAATATAAAAACGTAATTTTGCATCATTTTGTCGTGCACAAGTTGAAGCTTAGCCGTGCTGAGTCATACTTGCTCCAGTCCAACATATTCTAAGCACTATATATGCAGGTTGATGCATTCATAACTGGCTTTTTGGAATCAACAACTAGAAGTGAAAAGCGCATTTCTCAGTGAGTTCTTCATGTGAGCCGACATCCCCACAGTTCATTTAACCTCTGACCCCTTCCTCCTCCCATCTCTGGAGGTTACAGGTTATAACAGTGTTACGGCGCTGGAGTCTCCCAGTGGTTCGGTGATACCTATATCCTCTCATCAACCTGTGTATCATGGAGTCACAGGTCCGAAGAAGCAGAAAGGCTCTGAAATAATATTCGAATCAGGAGACTGCACACGCACGGCCGCAGTAAGAGGTCTGCTGATGAGCTGCACAGAAACATAATCCTTTCCTAGAGCTCTGTTGTTGCTGTGACTCATCGCTCCCTGCTAAATATATTTTACATACTTACTCACACACTTGCATGGACAAACACACACACGCTTAAGCAGGGTGTGAGTCATGCCCCATCTAAGTGTGGCTCATTTGTCAGGCTGCTGTGAACAGAAATAGAAAAAGGGGCAAAAATCTCTCTCTCTCTCTCTCTCTCTCTCTCTCTCTCTCTCTCTCTCTCTCTCTCTCTCTCTCTCTCTCTCTCTCTCTCTCTCTCTCTCTCTCAGACTCTCTCTCTCAGACTCTCTCTTCTCTATCTTTCTTGACCCTTCCTTGCTCTTAGAGGTGAACTGACAAAAAGAAAGAGGAAAAATAAAAGGAGGGAAGGAGAAATGACGTTCGGGTGTAGAAACAGTGAGGTTGAGGGAAGACGGGATGAAGCAGAGAAAGAAGAAAATCAGTGAGTGCAGGGCCGAGAGGATACGATACACATGGCAGTGGACAGCTGTTGGGGACACCACTGTTGGTCTCTAAATTTAGCCCAGCTGACTGGATACACACACACACACACACACACACACACACACACACACACACACACACACACACACACACACACACACACACACACACACACACACACACACACACACACACACACACACACACACACACACAGACAGACACACACAAGCTTGCTTGAGTTGTTTTCTCCACTTAGAAAGACTTAGGTTCATCCAATGGAGATTTATCTGAACCTTAAATTCATCAGTCCACAGGTTTATCAGTTTGGTCCCCACAAAGCGAGTAAGACAAAATCATTCATTCTATAAACCCTAGATAAACACACACAAACTAACCCTACCACAAACACCTCACTGCTGTCAGACACACACTTATGTCCATACACATACACACACTCACACACACCAGGTGCTTCGTGCATTTGGTCGGCTGTGAGTGAATTTATGTTTCAGAGTTACAGGGCTTTGAGTAGTTACTCCCCCACCCCCGGCACCCATTAACATTTAGCCTCCCACGGTGCCGCAACAGAGTACGGGAGATTTCCAAGAATCGATGCTTCAGAGGGAGAATGAGAGCACGAGATCTACACAGGGATGAAAGTGAATCAGCCAGAGAGAGAAAGAAGAGCAAAGACAGTAGGAGAGCAAGCAAATTTGATGACCGTAATAATTCCAGGAAACTGAGTTTAACACGAAATCTGGTGGAATCAAACACATAGTTCTGGAAAAGATCAGCCGAGGATTAATCATTAATATGCCAGGTCAATATTCACTATGTGAGAGGTAACAGGAATATTACGCAGCACATTTCAGTAGAAAAGGATTCCTGGAGGCCGTTCAAGTGGAGCTGGCAGCCGACGGACTGACACAGAGGTGGGTTTCTGACAAGAAGATCCACAGTTTGATTCCCCACATCAGGGGGGACAGGAGCGCTCTCTACTCTTGTCGACAATTACAGCTCGGTCGACAGAAAGCGCGGCAGTAAAGGTTCTGCTTTCCTCTGTGTAGCTGCTCAGAGTGACTGTTTTTAGTGTGAAAACATCAATGAGAAACAGTTTTGTTTTGTTTTCCCAGCAGCGCTCCGTTTCTCATCCACACAGATCAACTCTTTCACACCTGATCGCTGCCAGGTTTTCTGTTGGCCACAGAGGAGCTTCACTGAAGCAGCTGGTTTCCAACAACCTTGCCTGGAGGCTCCCGGCAGGTGTAGAAGAAGCTGCTGAACTTTAGATCACACGTTTCTCTTGCATTTTGCACCGAGTCTCCGAAACAACAGTTTGTTTACAGGTACATGTGTTTGTTCAAAAAGCAAATACATTTTGCTTCAGTCATGATCTCTGTCCACAGACACCAACTTTCTGTTTACTGGAACTTTTATCTGATGGTGTCCCCCAGGGTTTAGCACTTGGTCCTCTGCTGTTCATCGTCCACATGCTCTCCCTCAGTAATATCATCCGTCGTCACAGTCTCCACTGCGACGGCGATAATTACACATTCATTAAATCCATCACCAGCGCAGCTCACTCTACCCTGACCAACTGCCTCGCTGAAATTAAATCATGGACGCAAGCCAACTTCCCAAAACTGAACTGTGACAAATCTGATATGATCATTATCGGTCTCATCAAAACCACCCACAAATTCTCTCACTGTCAACAGCTTCATGCTGTCTGCCTCCCCACACATCTGCAACCCTGGTGTAGCCTTCCAGAGGAACAACATACAAATCACATCACAAAACCAGCCTTTTATCTACGATTGTTTGGTTCTGTTTTTTCACCTTTTTCGTTCTGTCTTTATCACGGTTACCCACTAAATTGAAAAGAGTGGTAGATAAATGTCAGCAACACTCACATTGTTGACCTGGATACTTGATAACAGATGCAGTTTTATGTTGTGGATATGTGCGTCACTCACCATGGGAAGTAGTTGATCCGTACCCTGTTCTTGTAAACCACAATGCCAGCGGACATCACCCCGATGACAATCTCTGTGTTGCTCTGGTCCTGAGGAGAGGACAGAGTGTGTGTTAGTCAGGGTGGTGGCAGGGGCCACATTACACACTCAGACATTTCTGGATATGCTGATGCTGCTGATAATAGATATGACGCAAACCAACAGCAGAGGTTAAAGAGACGCTCTAAGAAACCCACACAGACGGAAATAAGGAATTTGCGTAGGACAAGAGCAGAATACGCGAGGATGAGTTTGAGCACTGACACTGAACTAGATGGTGTCCAACATGTTCAGACTTTTGTCCTGACTGATTATTGACTTCATAAATGTAATTCTACACAGTCTGCACCGGAGCTGCACGTGCAGTGTGATACTGATAACCGAGTGCAGAAACGCTCCACACTGCTCTGTGCTCCATGACGGCAACAAAACTGATTTTCTATGAGTTTTAATAATTATTTTTCTTTCTATTTAATAATTATGATGATCCAAAACTGTAAAAACAGTGTTTTATTTTGGAACAGCAATAGAGAAAATTATTACATAAAGACAAAAGCAAACCCACTCCTCAACAAATTGATAGACAGTTATTTTCATTCTCAAAATATTTAATATGAAAAAATGTATAATGTCTTGCAAACATGTTTTCTTCCAGTCTTTTCTGACACACTTTAAGTGTTCTTAAAGTTCTTCTCAAGTCTTAAACTATGTGAAAATACTCTCCTATAATTCATATTTTGTTTAACACGGTTTTCCCACATAATTACTAGAAAAAAAAAGGGAAACTGGGGCTGGGCGCACATGTACGCTCACTTTGTGCACCAAAATCTGTGACTAGACGTATCAGTAACAGTAAGGTAGATAATTGGTAGTTGTTGTTGTTTGTTAGCTTGTAACTGACAGTGGCTGACACAGTGTTAGCTGCTGTGCTAATGCTAACTCTCGCTTTCTGTATTGATGAGGTTTTGCTGGCTGGTGAAGGAGCAACGTGTATCAAGAGACCAGAATCAGAGACTAGCAGACGAATCAGAACAGTCAGCATAGTAAGCATCTTTTATTTGTTTACGTTGTTAGTTAGCTTGTAACTGGCAGTGGCTGACATAGTGTCAGTGGTTGTTCTAATGCTAGCTCTAGCTCTCTGCACTGACAAGGTTTCAAGTTTATTTAGCCCCGCCGCTGTCCCTGCAAGTTCACAGGATTGGTTCCGTGGGTATATGACATGTCACTGGTTCACAACTTTCCCAAGGTGAAAATACTCAGTCATGGTGTTGACTGATACCTGATGTGTCTTGTATTAAATAAAAAACATCATATGTTAGTGATTAACATGTTCACATGGTTAGTCACTTGATTTTCATTGACGGGGTCTTTAAAGTGTATAAAGTGGAAGCCAGGTGTTAACACTCTTTACACGTTACGCCATCAAGGTTCTGATTCCTTTAACAGCTGAGGAGCCAAACGCTGGTGTTCACTAGTGAGTGTTCAGCTTTCACTGTAGCACAGTAGGTGAGTAGATGAGACACAGTCATTTGGCTTCATCTGAGCTTTACTACACAAATATCCAAAAGAAATGTGTTTAAAAAAATTAACCCGAATGATGATTTTGCGAATACGATGAAATCTGTTGCTGTTATGACGAGTGCTGAATAAGACTCATTAGCATTTCTGGACATCAACATTAACTGTACACACTACAGCTCCTCAAACCTGTTCCAGCACCGAGATGCTTGGCTCCTCAGTAACTGGCAGAATAAAAACTCTGTAGTATCAACCTTGTAGTGACAGTGGGGGAGGGAAAGCCTTCCTCAGTTTGGGACTCAGCGATATCAATTTTGATCGCAAGTGTTGGATGTGGATGTGGACTAGATTATCTCCTTTTTGTGGTGGAGGGGGAGGAGAGAGAAGGCTAGAGTGACATCACAGATACACTGCCATGTCCAAGAAGACGCACAGGTTATTAGGGAAAAAACACAAACACACATACACACAGATACCATAGACACTGCATCTCCTAAGACACACACACTAAAACCAAAACAGACGAGCAGACATAAAATAAAACCTCACTTACCCTTGCATAGTGCAGCTCTACCCCGTAGAGCTCCAGCGTACGTGCTGTGTTCAGATAATTAAACTCTGACTGGGCAGGAGATAGACCGCTGAGAGAGAGAGAGAGAGAGAGAGAGAGAAGGTTACAAAGACAGGGAGGGATGGGAGGTTGTGTGTGGGAGCAGAGAAAGTGATGATGACAGAGGAGGTAGACACAGTGTGTTAAAGAGACATATGGAGAAGGTAAAGAGACAAAGAAAAACCGAAAAAAAAAATTGGTATCAGTAATAAAATGCAATAACGGCAGGAAAAATATCAGATAAAATGTAGCATATGAGCTTTTTGTGTTTCTGTGTGTGTATGTGTAGATCAGTGTGAGTAACTGAGTTTCCTTTGATATTACACAGTCATAAAACATGTTTGTTGCTCCACAATTGTAATTAAATGCAACAAATGGCGTCATGACAGACACGACTCCGCTGCTATTTCAGGTGTACAGACACTTGTTTATCTGGACATACAACAATCTTTTCAGGTTCGGTTGAATATATTAGTCTTTTCATGTTTTCACATGCATTTGAATGTGTGTGGGTTAGGGTCAGTTAGTGTGTGTGTGTCAGCGTACCTGTGCTGCTGGTGATGTTTGGCGACCTCCTTGTGGAAGTCTTGTGGAGGGAGGGGGATGAAGCAGTACTCAGACAGGTAGCCTTGACTGTGCTCCGTTTCACTGTAGTCCCCTAACTCAGCTACAGAGAGAGAGAGAGAGAAGGTCAATGCATCAACACTATGTCAATTTAACAAGCAGAGAGGACATGACAGAGAGGCCTACACTCGTTGTGTACAGATATGCTTTATAATTACATCTTTAGAAAAAATACTATGGCACAGGACTGACATGAATGGACTTTTTGTTTGATGATGTTCACTGTACTGGAGTGAATTTACCCAGAGCTGGGTGACTGGCTTAAAATAAAATACATTAATATCATGCAGTGTACAATGTCCAATTACAGCATGTTGCATTTATGTTAAATCCCAAAACATCTATACTGACAGAACCAATAAGTAAAAAAAAACATTAAAACAGTTCATGAAAGACCAAAATACAACACAAGTAAACACTGGTCTTCCAGACAATTTCCTATGATCTAAACGGTTGATGAGAACTTGCTCTTTCTGCAGGTTAATAGTGCCGTTTTCTGTCCTTGACCTGAAGAAGTCTAATGTCAGCCATAAGTTCAGTGCTAACCATAACCACCGTCACTGACAAACGCCTTCAGGTTGTCAACGATTGTGTGTTTTGGCTCATTATTACCAAACCGCTGATATACAGAAACGTCTTTGTCATCATATTTAATTGAACTGGCATTTGATAATTGACCCTTTTCCTGCACAGCTTCTCAAACAGCCACTATCTCACACTTTCCACTCTTCCTGCAATCCAGGTGTGCCTTTGTTTACACAGGAAGGTGTTGGAAGGATGAATCTCCACACCCTAGCTGTAAAGTTTCCCACAGCCTCTGACAGTCCCTTTGTACTGAGAACAGTGTGTGAACATTATCACAGCAAGTGCTGCATGGAAAAACATTGAATGTGCATTTAGTAATGAAGCTTAAAGACAACATCAGGAGATTAAAAGCAGAGTGCTCCTGATGTAGTGCAGTAATACTAGAGCTGCAGCTATCGATTATTTTAGTAATCGAGTATTCTACCAATGATTCCATCAATTAATCAAGAAATTGGATAAGAATTACTTTTGTCTTATTAAAGAATAAGATGTAAGATACATACATATACATACATACATAGAAAATAAAGAAAATAGAAAAAAAGTACATGTCTCTTAAGATGAACAGCTAATTGGTTTCCTTTTAAGAAAAATCTACATTTTTATTGCTGCAATATTATTAGTCAAAAGACACCCCAGCTCACTCTTTCTCTCCTGCGTGTGTGTGTGTCCGTGGTCATGTGATGATGAACAGAAAGACATGTCTGCCTTTCGCCAGGTTTGAACTGACATAAAACACACACACACACGTTACTTGCTGCGCATGCGTGTGGGAGACTGTTGCTGGTTGATGCAGAACCTGACCTGAGTCAACAGTAATACTAACCATCTGGCATTTTTACTTATTTAGCATTACTTTATTTAGCATCAAACTGGTAACTGCTTCATCTCTAAAAGTAGCTACTGAGCCGTCATATGGATTAAATGAAGCTTCGATGCAAAGAAAATTAATCAAGTTTCTCAAGGAATTGTTTCAGCCCCAAGTAATGCCACATCATTTTTGAGTATGATGGAAACTATAGATCAATTAGGATTTCCATTCATGTTTCGGCCCTTTACTTCATACAGCAGATGGCCAGAGGATTTAATGTGTGACTCAAAATAGGGATGAAGAAAAGAATGGCTGTAGATAGCAGGAAGAACCATAAAGATTGAAATCCCTCACTGAGAAAGAGCACAAGGAAAATCCACAAAGCCTTTGGCTCAGTAGCCAACAGTTAAAGCTCAAAAGCATCAATTCACTCAAGTAGTCCCTGGACTAACCTACTAGCCAGTAGCCTAAGCATATTGACCAATGAATCAATTCCAGCTCACCCTCATATTGATGGCCACACAGCTCCAGGGAGAAATGTATGTACAGTCAATATCTTACATCTCAGAGCACTAGGTTAACGTCGGTTCTGTCTTATGCTGCAGTTATTACTTCCACAATGTTCAACGTTAAGGCCAATGAAGCACAAAGACCAGCTGACAACCTGACCTCTCTTTTTATATTCATCATTTGATGTGAAATCCATACTCAGCTATAGATTGGCTCAAAGTGGGAGAGGTTAGCGTGAGCTCAGGGTGATTGTAATGATGTTATTGACCAACAAAGCACAAACAAGACGTTCAAATCCCCATTTGTGATGATATATTTACATTCACTGTGGGTAATTTAGTCCAAGTGTGCATGCATTTGAGAGTGTGTGTGTGTGTGTGTGTGTGTGTGTGTGTGTGTGTGTGTGTGTGTGTGCGCTTTCCCTTTATTAACAACTAACACTGGGCAGAAAACCTGACTGTAAGCTTATTCCTCCAACATCCACCACTGTCAATATGAATAAATTAACAAATGCAACACGATGCAACTGTATGAAAACCAGCTTTGAAGCGGTATTAGTGTCCGGTGATGTAACATTTTTGTGGAAATGAAAGGCTGCATTAAAGCCCACGTCTACTGCTTTAAAATAAACTAAATAAAATAAATAAATGTTTTGTTTTCCAAAACGCCTTCATTTCTGAGGAAGGGGTTGCCATGGTTTCCAGACAGTATTTGGTCAATTTTAAGGAAGAATTTAGGTCTACTGGGTGGGATTTGTGATGTTTTGAGAATGCAAAGCTTTAGTGTGGGATTTAGAGCGATCAGCGCTGGCGCACTTTGGGCCAGGCTAACTGAATTAGCAGCATAGCAGCTGCTTCAAGTCGTTTTTCCAAAAGCAAACATTTATCTTCATAATCTGGGCTGGCACTGAGCGAGGTGACAACATGGACCTAGCTGCAGACTGTGTGTGTGTGTGTGTGTGTGTGTGTGTGTGTGCGCGTTTGTGTGTGTGTGTGTGTGTGTGTGTAAAAGCAGTAGTGTCATGGTGTTGGTAGTCTAGGCCAAATCTCTTCGCTGACCTATATACTGTAGCAGAGCAAATTCCACACAAAATACACCAGAGAGGTGGAGGACAGAAAGGAGGGGGGGCAGAGGGAAGCGGGTTAAGATCGGGGGTTTATGAGCACAGGAAAAAACAGGGGGATAAGCAGAAAGGGATGAGAAAGACTAAACAGAGATAAAAGAAAGAAACAGACAGAGGGCAAAACAGGCTGCATGAAAACAAAGAGCAGCAGTAAAAGAGAAAGTTCCAGTGTGTCAGGAGTCATTATTCTGATGACAGAGGGGCCCAGTCAGCATTTAACCCAAACACTAAACCACAACAGTACATGAGACCAGCGCTGAGGCTGAACGTCCACTGGTCTGTAGGTCTGCAGGGATGTTTTCTCACCGGTGGGTTAACATGTCGGCCAGGAGGCTTTAAAACAGCACTGTAAGCAAGAGTGTAACATCCAGCTGCATTAATGCAGCGGAACCTGGGGTTCTATAATTAAAGTGTTGATATTGTTTATGGTAATTTCATCGAGAGCTTGTAAACTCAATCAGCCGGTTCATCTAATACAGTTGTGTATTTGCTCAATAGACTCACACATTTGCATAGTGAATAAGAACAGAAGAATAAAAGGATTACGCCTGTTCACTGCGCCTGTTACTCTAACCACCCACTGGACTGTCACCCTAGCACCTTTCCATTTGCCTCTGCACAATATTTGGTCCATAAGGCTGATTCTGGACCAGTCCTAACTGCAAAAAAAATACAAGCCACAATCTCATGGAATATTTATATCCCTGAAGTTAATAACAAATATCACCACGCAGCTTAATTGAATGGTAATGGCTTCAGAGCACCGACTATTAATGCTCTGTAGCCACCACAGTCATTACATTTAACAGTGTGTGGAGCTAAAGAGAGGCTTAATGAATTGCCTTTCCATCGTCATGTAGAGTGGGAGCATCCAGGGAGCTCTACTTACATTGAACAGCATAGGACGCCAGCAGAGCGGCTGTGTTGTGTGGACAGGGCAATCTGGAAGCCATAGGAACACACACACACACACACACACACACAAACACAAATACACACAAAACAAACAGACATACAGATGATTCAGCTTTGGATCAATACAAAAAGACATTATAGTAGAGTAGAGATTAAACATCTTTGATCATAATAGTAATACTGTAATGTGAAAAAATCATCAACATCAATAACATCATTATCTATTATCTCAAGAAGCAGGAGAGAAAAAGCAGCGATGCTAATTTTCACTGCATGTTTGTACAGCAGCATCTGATACACAGAGGGCCACGTACTCACCTTCCAGTTAATAAATCCTGCTTGATCTGAAGAAAATATTGGTACCTGAGGGAGGACCACACACTGCATTAGGATAAGAGACCAGTGAACCATTAACTCTGTTTAAACAGAGCACAACATGATATAAAGACAAGCAACCAATCGAAGGCTGCCGGTCTGATTATGGTGGTGACATTTGTGCTCACTTTGTAGAATTAATGGACACCGTTTAGCAGAGCCCTTTGTTTTATTAGTGGGGCAATAAGCTTGTTTGCCATAACAGTCATAAAGCAGATTTTCTTATGACTCCTTTGAGAGTCCGTTCATCAAAGACATGAAGTCTGAAGAGCTCAGTTTTATTGAGCTTGAGGAAGACAACTCACCTTGCTGCTGTTGACTGCAGCGCTGTTTAACAAAGTGCTGCTGACACAAGCATTGTCGTAGACATAGTGTGATCAAGCTATCAGCAGAGTTTTTGTTGTGACTTGAATGTACAATACAGCAGATCAGCTCATCAGATCCAAGGCTGTATGCAAAGTGTTGATAAGGCTCGGGGAGCGAGGCCACGGCTGAGAGGCTGTAACAAGCACCAGGCGGAAAAGCCGATACGGCGCTGTGACACCTCCTCTGCACGTTGTTTATGCAGAGTGTGGTGTTAGGGACCTTATGTTTGCAGAACTGTGGGCTGAACTACGGCCTTGATACAAAACACGCTAGCTTCTTATTTTCTTTAATGAGCCTGTATCGAGCGGGAGAATGAAGCTCTGGTCCTGGGAATCTGTTTGCAATGATTAGATCCCAAAAGTTATTTCAGAAAACCCATTTTTATGTTAATACCTGGTTTATTTAAGATCTGCAGAGAGGAAATATATTTACTCGTCATACAGTATAATATGTCCCCTCTTACATGATGAGCTCTAGGAAGCTGTGTGTGACACCTGCACCTGTATGTACATGAAGCTACTGGACAACATTTCAATACATTTTGCCATTTTTTTACCCACTTAAAAAAAACACAGTCCTACATTGAACTATAATCATAAGTATTTCAGTTACAATACAGATCTGCCCTTTTCAGATTCTTATAATGAATGTTTTCTCACAGTAACTCCCTTCTATAATTAACACCCAACCAACAGATAATACTCAGCCTTTATGTGAGTGATAATCAGTATTTTTCTCTGTAAAATGAACACCCTTACCGTGTGTATTCTTCCTGAAGTTTACTTGGGTCAGTCACAAAGAATTTGACTCTGAAGCTAAAGTTATGGAGAGCTCCTCCTAGAAGAAATGACAATGCAATGTCAGCTAATATACTGTACAAGCCAACTGTATTTTCTCTCACGGTCAAATGCTTTAAATGTTTTATATGTCCTCAGTAAAGAACTTAAAGAAGCATCTAAAATATGTGAAAATATCCATCCTCTTGTCATCCATACACATTTTCTTCACACATCAAAAAATGCTGCTGGTTTTACAAATGTAGCTTCGAAACCTTTTTTTTTTTTTTTTTTGTTAATGAGCCTACATTTATACACACACATCAATCTATTCTTACATTGTGTGAAATACAAAATCCTGTGGTTACTCCTCAGTGAGTCAGTCAGTCAGCAGGAAAACAGAGTTGAAGCACAGTTCAATCATTGCTGGAGGAGGATTTGCAGATCTCACTTGGGCTACTTCTTAATTCTACATGCTACAAATTCTTTTACTCATTATCAAAAAATAAGAGCAGAGTTGAGATGAAGTTTAATCATCGCTTACGGCAGATTCAGAATTTCAAATCACACTCATTGTGGACCGGAGACTTTTGCTCGAGGTGGAAGTGTGGATTTTTTAACCGTCGCTGAGGGTAACCCAGCAGACTACTGTTTCCACTGCAGGGAAATTCAAGCAGTTCAGTTCGTCTTGAATGAACTTGCTTTCTGATGTTTGCTAGAGATGGACTGGTCTGGTTAGTTCAGGAGGTGTGTTGTGGATTTCACCTACTTTTTAACTGTTTCCTGATGGGCTTGTTGGGATCGAGCCAGCGCTGTAAAATATTGATAGAGAGACACTCAGAGACACCATAACACTCCCACAGCATGACTACACATGCTAAATTATTCACCAGTGGCCACACACACATACACACCTCTCAGAAATACTCAAACACTGTGCACATGGAGACCAACATACACCAGCACATTCTCAATGACACAGTAAACGTACAGTCTAGATAGTTATTTACACACAGATGCAATATATCTGATTTTATGAGACTGATTCAAGCTCAGAGAATCTGCAGAATTAACACATGCAGCTTCATACACACACACACACACACATACACATACACACACAAGCCTAAAGATCACCTCTTGGTAATGTGAAGTCAAAGTCAATACACCCACACAGTGTATTATAACAAAACTTTTAACTGCAACGCCCTCTAACTTAACCTTGACTGAAAACATCCCACTGACCGGTGAATCTGGGTCGTCATTCAAGTGCACGCCAAAGTAGTCTCTCTCAGTCAGCTCCAGGTGCTTAAAGACAGCATCCAGCAGCACCTGGCCATGGTCCGACTTCTGCAGAGAGGGAGAGAAAACAGAGAACAAATTCAGAATTTGTTACCATGCACAAAGTTCCCTTGCCTCTTTCGCTGCTCCTGAACTCATCAGTGAAAGGTCACGGGAGGGAACAGCGAGGGCACGTGATTGGGCAACGAACCGATTAAACCATATCCACCATATATGTGAAGACCGGAGCATAGTGCTGCTGTTCTCACGCGCTGAAACTCTCTTTTTCCCTCCACAGATGTCTAAATCATTTAAACAGTCACACTGCTCCAGAAACATTTCATCAAGTTAAGATTCATGTGTGGTTCATCCACGTTGAGCCATATTTAACATCTTTCCAACCACAAGTGGAAGAACATGTATAAGATATTCAGTTAATGTGTGTCTGTGGGGTATTGTCATATACAGTATTTATCTATTTTGCTACTTGGTTTGGTCAGTGACCGTGTAAAACGACTTTCTAAGTTATACTGCCCTTAAAAAAAACATAAAATATGTAAAACTTCAAAACTGCATGACCAAAGGTTCAGCTACTTCCATCTGTGGATTATCTTTTAATAAAGAGAAAAAGAGAAGCTATACACAGTGTGCACAGCCAGAGGGGATTTTAAAACCATAACACACAGATGTAATTACATATCAGCTTGTTGAAATGTGAATCAGTTTCTTGTAGTGCAAGCCCCTGATAATGTCAGGTTACATCCACAAATCCAAACTTTAACAATGAGTGCAGTTCATTCATATACAGAGTTTGTGGTGGGAGCTGGATGACAAACTGAAGATTCATTCACAACAATACAACTTCCTCTGCCCAACTGGAAACTGCTCAGTAAAAACAGACGTCATGTGTGGGCAATTTCTTGACAACATGGAGAAGAGTCAGAAGTTTCATACTGAGAAAACTGTGAGGAAAACCAAAGCCCTCCGGTGAAAGAGTAAAATACCGAAACCATCATCTGTCTGAGGTGAGGCTTGCATAAAAGAGAGATGTGGAAAGAGGAACTTAGAAAAAGATTGAGACAGTCATTAATTTCAAGTAAATCAATGACCATGAACTTTACCACGGTTAACTTCTGCTTTCACAAGTCTACTGCAAAGATTTGAATGTGAAATGCTCAGCACTGCGGCATGTTCTTCCCTTTTTCCACCAAAATTAGCAGGTTTTTTTAAAACACAGTTAAACCTGCTAATAAAAGCCGACTCACCCCTTTTCCACTGCCAGTCGAGTCTGCCTTTCTGTTCAGACTGAGGACACACAACTACAAGGAGGAATGTCATCACATGCACTTTACAGAGGACACACAGAGAGAGCTGCTAACCGCCATGAAAACCGGCAAAACGGATCTGTCTCATCTCCAAGTTTGTGCTCCTGCTCTGAAAGACGTTACAGCAGGAAAAGGGGCGAAAATTTGTGGGTTCACCCAAGTTTTATATTTACATCAATGCCCATCAGAGTCGGAGCTGATGAATACCTGCGTCTACTGCAGAGTCATTTGACCCAGGAGGGAATGCCGATTGTACCCTTTTCCATTGCCGTCAAAAGCCCGATGTTAGCTGCTCTGAGGGGGGTTTGACCAGTGGAAAAGGGGCTTTGGTTCCAGACAAGGATGGCTTATGTAACACTAATCCTTTGCTATCAACAAACAGGCAGCAAAAAGTACTTTTGCACGCTTTGAAGGAAAAACATCCTCTTTTTAAAATCTTCAGTACCTTAGATGTTATGCTCATTGTTGCCATCAGTTATGGTTATTTCTAACTCACAAACACTAGTGAAACCTTAAGAATTAAAAGCATGGCCTCCAAACACATGCAACTGGTAAACCAGATCTATCTTTGCAATGACTAACCAGTGACTAACCAGTTATAACAATGGTGGGAACAGAAAAATCAGTTTAACAGAGAATTACTAGGGAGCCACTGAGGAAGACGGGACTGAGAGGGATTGGAGGAAAAAGGGGGATGAAAGGCTGTAGAAAAAAAAAAAGAGTGAGGAATATTTTTTATTGAATAGATCATTAATATCACATCATTTCATGAGAGAGCGGTGAGGGCGAGAGGATAAACTGTTGGACCACAAGTGGAGCAGAAAGTCACACCTGATCCAGCTGCTACTTTAAGAGAGGGAGGGAGGGAGCGTACAACTCCATCAGAGCTCCCATGGGAGAGCAGCTACATACACACACACACACGCACGCAGGACTGTAAAAGTGTGTCACCAAGGGAAAGAGGAGATGAGAGCAGTAGCTGTGTGTGTGTGTGTGTGTGTGTGTGTGTGTGTGTGTGTGTGTGTGTGTGTGTGTTTGTGTGTGTGGAGTGAATGGAATGATAGTTGACAGTTGACATGTTGACATGGCAGCCCTCTGGAATCACCGGCAGTCTTTTAGTGCTGCAGAGTGTGTGTGTGCGTGTGAGTGTGTGTGCGTGTGATCTACTACTGTCAAAGCCTTGTTAAGTGAGTCAGCTCTGATACCCTCTGTGCTCCCTCCCTCCCTTCTGTCTCACATCCCTGCAGCTTCACTATCACGTCTGGATGATGAAAAACAAACAAGAACCAGTTAAAACATTAATCTCGATGTGAAAATCTCATACGACATTAGTGTGGGAGAATTTGGAATGATACTGCATGTCTGTTTCAGTATTGGTCGTCTGTCAGCAGCAAGCTGACAACTGAAAATGTGTCTTTGCTCTCTGAAATGTTGTGTTGGGCTGTGGTCCAGAAAATCAGACTGTTTGAGTGTCATGAGATGCCGGCCGTCTGCCTGTCCTGGGAGAATTTCAAAAAGCTCTCAGAAAATGATCAGTAAATACAAGTGTGACAGATGAGCAGGGGCAAACACATCACCTGGTAGACTGGCTACCTCGTTTACAGGTGGATGAAGTGATTTAACCAACACACAAAGTGGAGAACTGATCACAGGCTGTGATGCTTCACCATGTAAGGCAATACTCACATGTCTGACTTTGACAGTGTGTGTGTGTGTGTGTGTGTCCACTACTTCCCCTTTGTATGAAGTAGGATGTGGATGCCCTCTGTGCACTATGCTCCCAGGAAACCCATCACCACCCTGTGTATGTATATATATGTGTGTGTGTGTGTGTGTGTGTGTGTGTGTGTGTGTGTGTGTGTGTGTGTGTGTGTGTGTGTGTTGCTGCTAGCCTCTTCTGGTATTCGAAAACCAAATGTGTGTTCACTGGCACTGCAGGAACAAACAGCTCTACACTGTTAGAACTGATCCAGGACCATGCACACAGGCAAGCATGTCCCACACACACACACACACAATTTCACACATTTTTTCTCCGTACTTTTACACAACAAACAGCAGCAGCAACAACTCCATAGTGTGGACTCACTGATAGAAAGAGTCATAAAGAGTGAAGACAGAAAAAATAAAAGAGAGAGAGAGAGAGACTGTGAACGAAAGTAAAGGGAAGACAGAGAGTCATAGAGACACAGTGAGGGGAAAAGAGAAAAGGATTGATTGACGAGGCACTAGACGTGTGTGTGTGTGTGTGTGTGTGTGTGTGTGTGTGTGTGTGTGTGTGTGTGTGTGTGTGTGTGTGTGTGTGTGTGTGTGAGAGAGAGACAAACGCTCTTTGTGCAGTCCACCAGCACCATTGGCTGTAACAGTGTCTGTGTGCGTGAGAGCGAGGACAGAAGAAGAAGACTTGGTGACAGAGACCAATCACAGCACAAGAGACTGGCTGAGAGACTGTGAGAGGGAGATGCTCTGATAAGTTTCTTTTCTTTTTTTTTTTTCTTTTTTTTTTTTGTCCCAACCCTCAGGGTTTATCTTCAGTGTAAGAAGGGAAAAACCCACAGACATCAATGACACTGGGCAGACCTGAAATCCAAAGTGGCACTTTAGGGAAAGCCCCAGTGTGTTTTTACGGCAGGTTAACAATAAAAAGAAATGCAAAAATGTGACACATTTATTTGCCTCCTTCCACAGGAAACACAGCTCAATGTGTCTGTGTGTGTGTGTTTAAGTATGATGGAAATTCAGAGATGCATGAGGAAGCTTGTCCAGACAGGAAGAGAACTACACAAAGGGGGAGTGTGTCATCACTCACACACACACCGAATTCGAAATGCTTTATTTGAACCCTCTACTTCAAATACATTCAAATAAACAGGATTCAGATATTAACCGAGGTTGTAATATACTATATGTCTATATTCTTTGATGCTTATGGATAAAGAAAACGCAGCCTGCGTCACAGACAGTCAACCTGATACAGCTGTGGAGCTGAAATTTGGCTGTCAGTCATAATTCTGAAGTCTGCTAAATATTATCAAAACTAATCTATACTCATATTCTATCTGGGTCATAGATATTTTTAAAGGTGCCATATTGTATAAACGTGATATTATTTGTTAATGTATTTATTTTGATTATAAAGCAGCTCTAGGTTCTATATTAATACAGTGAAAGTATCAAAGCCTCAGTCCACAGAGAAATGCTCAGAGCCTGTATTCAGAAACTGAGCCTTAAAACCAGCCAAAAAACAAGCCGTAAATTTGTGATGTCAACAACAAAGCAGACGCTGCTCTCAGGCATTCCTCTCCTCTGATTGGCTCACTGAAATGTTGTTACTAGAGGTCTGAGAGAGGAGATGTAAAACTACACTGAGATGGTTTTTGGTTCTTAAAACCACAAATATATCTTCTTATAGTTGTCAACGCTTCAAATAAAACACAGAAGAAGTTAAAATGTGGGACCTTTAAGCAGCGATTGGTACTGGATCAGTTTAGCACTAAAAAGTCCATGAACATGGAAATTCAGAAAATCAAACATCAGAGACAACTAAAGAGCTACACTTACACTTTATTCCACACAGACATAGACTGTAGGAGACCGTCACATCTGCCTATTTCTGGACGGCTAAGTGAGCAAAACGCTCCCACAGCCACACCCATCCCACAGCCCAAACACAAATATCTTGCACTGTTCTCCACAGTTTTCACTCCAACTCAGTCTAACTCTGATACATAATTAAAATAAAATTATTTCACAAACACAGAGCAGCTGTAGTCAGAAAATTTGGCTCCAACAGTAACAGAGAAGGAACGTCAACTGCTGGAGCATTTACTATCATGACTAAAAGAATAAGAGAGATGATGGTTGTTGGTCGACTAAAAGGAAAGTAATGGGGGGGTGAAATTACACAGCCAGATTGTGTAGCGCTGTGTCAGGGAATACCTGACAGCCATCTTTACTCTGCTTTTTGTAACAAACCTGAAAGTTATTTATTTTTTTCTGCATTTGCTCTTTAATAGGACTGGGTATCAAACCTCAATACCTCGTTAACCTACCTTTGGATGAAGTAGTTCCTGGTTTAAATCAAAATGTTGCTAATTATATGACCACTAATGCTCAGACTTTTAACATGAGAGAACTCAGCAGGTTAACCAGTTCCCTCAAGTAACACCTTCATAAATGTGACAGTTTACAAAAATGAATGTAAACTCCTCGGCCCAGCAATTAGCCTGCATTGACTATCAGATGTTAAAGGAAACATCCTCACACAAAAAAAAAAAATATCATAGACATAAATAAAGCATTTGGTTATGTTAGGGAAATATTACACTTTCTATTTAAAACTAATTATGTCAATGCGGAGTTGAAGTGTGAACCTCAACCATTTTTCATTGTTACATTACTGTACGAGTGGGAACAAAATGTACGAAGTTCTCTACAGCAGTTACAGGGTTCAGTCACTAGGAAAAAAACACTTTTTTTTCTTTTTTTAAACAAAATATACGTAATGCTGTCATTATTATCAAATCATTTCTTCCATGTAATTTGTATTTGTATTTCATTCAGAGGTCTCATTCAGCAGAGAGCTAAAAGTTATTTTACAGGATTATTTCTCCTTTGCCCTTTGCTGCTCTTAGTGGCTCATTATTAAGAGCTACTTGATTACCAAATAGCTCATGCAGCTAGCTGGATGTCTATGTGCTGTGGAGTGGTTACTATGGTTACCGCTGCATTTGTCACTTCGCTCTGAATAAGTCGTGCTTCTGACCCTGCTTTTGTACGGATGCAGTGGTGGGTCAGCAGTGGGATGGCCTTTTTTAATTTCTTGTCATCTATCAGGCTTTGAGGCGTCACCAGATTCTGATTTGTCCTGGTATCATTTCAAAATCGCCGAAGACTTCCCATCTATAGGCTCATCAATACGAGCCCTCGTGCACCCAGCTCTTGCACTACAAGCGCTGCGGTTCCCATGACAATAAGCGACTGCTTCTGGATTTTCACTCTCTTCTATTAAAAAAAAAAAGAAAAAGAAAATCAAGGCCAGTTGGCCTGAGAGAGGATCAATAGAAGTATTGTTTCTCTTAGGATGGCTTGTCCTTCCAGGAAGTTACTGCTGCTGCAGGGGTCTGATCAATGACACTGTCAGAGAGACTGACAGAGACCGAGTCATTCATTCAGCAAGAGGCGGCTGGGGCCAAGGGCAGAGAGGGAGGGGGGCAGGCTGGAGCAGGAAGCAGAGAGGGTGAGAGGGCGAGAGAAATTTGCAGGGAGGAATGTAAAGAAAGAAAATGGAGAGGACAGATTTTATAGGAAAGACTGTGATGGAGATCCACAATCCCAGCTAAAAGGATGATCCTGATTATCTTGTGACTGTGCACGCTCATGTTAAAGTACAATTATTTCCTTGGTTTAGAGAAGAAAATCACAAAACCAGGGTAGGTTTCAGCAAAACTACTTTATTATGCACAGACTTGTATCAAATGTTATTTCATTATTTGAACAAACGTCTTTTGTTTTGTTTAAAAAAATCATGACCACATTTGCGGAGATGTTGCACTGTGAAGAGAGCATGGTGGATGCTGGTGGATTGGTGGATTGTTGTTTAAATCACCATGAACTTGAATATCTAGTATTAAAATCCAAATTCCTTACAAAATTGTTTCATATACGCAGTTTACAAGAACATTTATATCTGAAGCACTTTTGGTGGGAACCACAGAAAGAGCAGAACAGTGAAGAGTGGCAGGAAGTGAAAGGCAGCTGCAAACGAGGTGTGACGGAACATCAGTCACCTGCTTCTCTCATGCTGTTTAAGTAAAAAGGATTTAAAAAATAATAATTTTAGCAGCAGTCAAACATCATCATATTGTGGGCATTATTGTTAGTGTATTTCTGTGGATTTAAATGCCCCCCCCCCCCCCACACACACACACACACACACACACACACCAACAGGATGTGATCTGTCAGAGGGGATGTTATTAGAAGATTTGTATTTTCTGACTCACAAAGGGAATTTCCCGCTTTGTACTGTCATAAAACTCTGATCAAACACTCAGAGACATGAAGACAGGCACAAAGAGAGAGAGAAAAGGAAATGTGTTATCACATGAAGTGACAATGTCACGTCAGTCACAAGCAACTTGTGACCTGCTTTGGGCAAAAAATAACGCACAGACAAGCTCATCTGCTTTCCATCCCCTCCAGGTCTGACTGCGTGTGACTGAATGACTGTCAAACTAAGTGAATAACATCAAGTTTTAACTTCATCATCAGGAAAATAATATACTGTGTGGGCTGCTTTTTAAATATCTGTGAACACGTGGAGACACACCGAGGCTTTTTCCCCACCAACTCCAAAGTTAATTTGAGGTGGGCTTGAGGGGAAATTTACAGTAATGGGAGCAGCTGGGGGAGGGTGAGAGCGACGCTGGTGCTCTAACTTCCTGTTTTTCTTTCTTGAGGTTTGACTGGGGTTAATGTATGAACATTTAAGGGTTCACTCTTCACTTCATGGGATAATGAACATTGACATATTATTAATAAAAAAATTGATTGCAAAAATGCAATTATGTGAAATTTATGGGTTTTCATCAATGTGCTAACTGACTCACCAAAAATATTTGTATATGGATGGACAGAGAAGAGTGTTTGTGTTCCAGGGATATAAACACAATAACAATAGTAGATTATGAGCATCTTTAAAACTATGCCCAAATAGCTATTATCAATTCCTGTTTGCAGTGTACCAGTGGATTTACAGACAGCTCAGGCAGGTTCTGGGGTTATAATGAGTATCTTATATATATTGGAGGTGATGGTATCCTCAAGGAAGAGTATGTCTGACTGGAGGTTTGTGTACCAGGTCTGTGAACTTAAAATGTATAAATGTAATGTACAAATGTATAACTCAAAGAAACGGATTTCAAATTCTGACACAAATTGCAGCTCAACCCTCTCACGGATTTATTGTATTAGTTACAGTGACCCTACAGCATGTAGGTAACAAAAGACTTTTAATTAAAGGTTCAGAGTTCAGACTGGATTCTACCATTGGCTTTTTTTCCATTTTTGTCTGAGTTCATCAGAATTTACAGTGAGAGACAGAGGAGCAGTACTTACGCTGACTTTGAACGCCTTGACGGTGTTGTCCAGCAGCAGTACGTTGTACACAACCTGTGTGTGCTGCCTGTCTCGCTCCAGCTCCGTCGCCCGGACATTGTAGGATCTGCCAGCAGGCAAGCGGAAGCGCGCGCTCATCACGCTCCTACCAGGGTCTGCAACAAACCAAAGAAGGACACAGCAGAGGGGGGGAAATGATGAGTGACAGGAAACAAGAACAAATGGAGCATCATTAGGTCAAAGTCTGATCTGTGACATCTGGCAAAAACTTCACATTGCCTGTGATGTTTACATACTATCTGACCCGGGTCAGCTTGAGGTACAAAAATCCCCTTTCTGTTCACCAAGAGCACAATAAGCCGATGTACAGTACGACATGATGTACTCTTCTCTCAGCTGCCTTAGTGAAGGCAGCCACACAGCAAGGCAAGTCTGTACACGCACAGTGAGGCAGCAAAGACCAACTGCTTCATAAGAGAAGAATGTCAATGAGAAGGCAGGTAGCAGATTCCCCAACCAGGGTATGTGCAGACTACACAGCAGCCCAGCGCTAAACACACTCACAGGATACTATAACATGAAAAAAAACATGTTGCAAAGAAGCTTTAAGTGTTTGCAACCCTCTTTGTTATATTCTTCAATAGCAGGGAATACTGTACACAACACAAGTGAAGGAAGCACAACCAACAATCTGGTCCTTTCACCTGCCTACTGTTATTTTTATTTATAACTATTTTAAATCTTCACTCCATTCTCATAACAACTTCACTTCACACATGCCTCTGTCATCTTTTCAGATTAAATTTGATCAATACTTTTAACTCTATCATTTCATCATCAACGTGCCTGGCTGCAAAGGCCCATGATTGGTTGGTAAATGGTGGCAGCACGAGCAGGGGCTGATGGAGCGCTGTCTGTTCATCAGTGGGAATAAAGAAGAAAAATTCAATCAGAAGCTGCTCCATTTAGAACAAACCAAAGCCCCTTATTACTGAAGCCACGTCTGATCGCTTTCCTTTGTCTCCCTGGATGGCAAACTGGTCGAATGTGGCTTGAATTTAAGTTTACAGTTTATGGTGTTGGACTATACTGTGTTTTAAAATGTAAATAGGGTCAATTTTATGTGATTCGGGTTTGATAAATATATGTTATATATCCGTATATTCCTGAAAGAAGTCATTTGGGAATATGCTTATTTAATGTGAACTGCTGGAGTCTCCACTTGTTGCCTGGCAGCCTCACAATGATAAGTAAACAGGGCTTCACGATGTATAGACATACCCCCCATACCACTGTGTAGTGCTGTTTTTACACTTTTTTGAGCAAACGAGATATAAAATGTGTTAATTAGCTTTAGAGGTGCTAATCAGAGGAGTTTGTTCCATTTGAATAGAGCTAGGCTAACTGTCTCCCCATGTTTCCAGTCTTTATTTTAAGCTAAACTCAGTGGCTGTTGGTGCTAGCTTCATATTTAGCATATAGACACAAGACTGCTATCAATCTTCTCATCCGTTAGAAAGAAAGCAAACAAGAGTATTTCCCAAAATGTTTGATTAGTCCTTTAAAATAATCTTCGTCCAGTGAGGTGTACTATTCAACGCATGCTGTTGTCTTGTATTTACTGTCACCTCTGATAATAGTTATTAGTTTACAACTGCAAAGAATACTGGACACTGTATGAAGCTGTCAGTCAACGATGAATGTAAAATAATATCACAAAGATGGTGCGCTCACTTGCTCTTAATAAATCAAGGAGAGACAAACTCTTTATGACAAAAAGCTCCATCTGTTCGATCATGTATATACACAGAGTTTCAGTCGGCTCGCTCTGTTTCTGTGTAGCTGCAGCAGCGTTTTCAGTTTTTTTAAATATATTTTCTTGGGCAACATATGCCATTGCAGTGGGTTTTTTGCACATCCTGTCTGCCTCCTGCTTTTTTATTCTTAGGTGATCTACCATGACAGGAGACATAATAACTCCACAAGGGTCACAGCCCCGTCATCAAGAGCTGCTGTATTTGTACCGATGGCTCTGCGTGAGCGCATTTGTGTGTGTATATAGTATATAGGGAGGCTCTCTGTGTGTCTGAGCTGCTTGTCACTATATATCAGCACAAACCGCATGACCATGGGCAGATGGTGACACACACACACACACACACACACACACACACACACACACACACACACACACACACACACATAAAACATATATTCGCAGGGCCACTGCTAACAGGCTCAACAGCTCGTCTTGTCACCTCCAGATATTCATGCTTCTCACAAACATATGTGATTACTCCATCTGCAGGTGGTTTCAATATGCACTGTGTATAATTGACTGTAAGCTGTGTGATTGCATCTTAAACGAAGAGCAACGCTGAAGAAACAGGGTGACATGATGAGAGGGACAGACGCCTATGTTGGGTATGTGTGTATTTCTGTAGGATTAATATCATTCGTATTAGGATATATGACATATTTGCTAATGTCTGAGAACCAATTATTTTTTTTATTTTTTATCTAATAATTTCTCTACAACACCATCACCTCAGTCTTCACTTAACTCTAAATCTTTCATTCTTCATTCATTTAGCTGCACCTCTGGTTACATAACATGAGTCCATCAAGAACTTGATGAACATGTCTGTTGACCCTGGGACCACTGAAGAAGTGCTTATTAATATGAATACAAAGGTGCTTAGATAAAGAAATAGGAGCAGCTGCACTATTTGTTACACTTAGCCTAGCTTAGCAAAAAGACTGGAAACAGGGAAACAGATAGCCTGGCTCTGTCCGGCTGTAGCGAAATTTGCTTCTGAAGCTCAATAATAAAAACAGTTAACATGTTGTTCATTTTATCTGTTAAAAAAAACAGTGTGAAACAGTGTGGGCAACCAATAGAGACTCCACAAAGTCGCTGCTAAGCTAACCTTCTCCTGACACAAGCTTTATATTTAACAGCAGATATGACAAGAAACTCTCGACAGGAAAGCAAAAACGTCCCACGATTCCTTTAAATGACACAGGTTGGTGGAAAACATCTGCAGGGGCTTGTTCAGTGTTCTGCTGCTTTTCGCTCCTCCCTTCGGCACAGCTGCCAGAGACGGGCATGTCTATGACCTTGTGAAAAGGCTTTTTAATAAACATTAAGTGACACTTCTTACTCTGACATCTAAAGAAGACCACATTTCATGTCCATGGCACAGCTAACACTTTCAGAAAACAAATACAAAGACAGGTTTTACCGACAACTACTCTCATCACTGCCAGCACATAATTAATGGGACATCATATTGGTGTACCACATTGAGTAGAGTATCAGCCCAAATACAGATAATATTCTTAAAGAAGCACTCGATCAGTTTTGTTGTATAATAAAGCAAAATACTCTAACCTGTTACAAACAGTTCTCTAATGTCGTCTGTGGCTCTGGAGGAGTCTGGAAAAATGAACCCTGTCACCAGGCTTATCACAGCCTGGGCTGGGAGATGACAGTTTATTAACGGAAAGTTTGCAGTTCCTTTGTATTACAGCAATGGTGCACCACTTCACATGAAATTAAGCCTGCCACCACTAACTTACGTCAGTAGAAATTCTCACACTGTTACGAAATAAGAGAATTAGGCTACACAGGAAAAGAGCAAAGACATAACCTCACACTGCACATTCAAGATGTGGCCATTGTGATTCAGCTCAGAGATGATGCTGCTTTCCACCTCCACTCACAATTTCCTGTGTGTTACAAACCGTCGTGGGTGGAGTTTGTAAGCAGTGGGCGTTTACCGCGCAGGGGTCTCTAACACAGAAATACAATTGAGCTACATTACAGGAAGTGTTGGATCCATTGCTTGACAGCTAGCAGCAAATATCCAACCAGGCGTGAACTTGGTCATACCGTAGGTCGTGATGAGACAGTGAGATCAATACACTCACACACAACAGAACATCCACACACATAAGTGCAGGCTCACAGCCGTGGATGCACGTGAGCACACAACCACACTCAAACATGCACGCTGATGCCAGCCGCAGCACTGTCGGCTCGGGAAACAGAGCGAACGGACCGGCGAGCAGAAAGGGGTGCAGAGATGAAGCCATGCAGAAGGAAGGGAAGACTGAGCTCCTCTATCAGTGGCTCAGGCTGAGGACGAGCTGTGGGACACACAGATGATGAGCTCTGACACACACAGACGCTCTCCACAGGCTGCATCGCCTTCCCTGCTCTTTTCCTGTCCTAACATTTATCTGCCATCCAGCTGAAGAAGATTTGAAGACCACAGCGCTGGATCCTCTTCACAGTATGCAGCCATTTATTCCCAGTTCGAGCTGCACCTCAGCAAGTGACTTGAAATTATTTGGATCATTCGTACTCATTTTTAAGTTCTTTCTGTTGCATTTTATGGGTTCTAGCTTGTCTGGTTCTGTCTTTCTCTACTGTATTCTTCACTATCCTGTCCTGTTGTACCATTTTCTGTTCTGCTGCTTTCTATTGTCATTGTTCTGTAATTTTCTGCTCTGCTGTGTTCTTTTCAGTTTTGCTCTGCTGAGCTGGACAGGACAGCCACACTCCCCTAAGAGAACCCTCCGGAACTCCGGAAGCACGCTACCATTATTGCTTCCTGCAGTCAGCAGAGCTTACAAACAGGCAGGAGTGTGTGAGTGTGTGTGTGTGTGTGTGTGTGTGTGTGTGTGTGTGCATGAGAGCTCTTGACCCAAAAGCTTCCCTCACTGGTGGGCTCCTCTGGCTCTCTCTGCTTATTGCAAACACAGACGGTCCTGCAGCCTTCCTGTCTGCACACAGGAATACACGCCCTTCTTATAAACACACCTACTGCAACGCATAAACATGCACACGCACGTGCACAAACACACACAAACAGAGACACTCAAGTTATCTGACACCAACATCAGGTTGTGCATTGTTCCACTTTATCAGGATAGACACAAACACACAAGTACAGCAACAGAACTTATCTGAATTACTGCCCCACGATTCTTCCCACATTTCTCATCTACACTAAAACGGAACAAACGTCTTCAAAGGAGGAGAAGTTACACAACAGACACCACGGCCTTTCCCAGCTCAAATATGGGCTGCCTACTGAACTTCATTTGCCCCATACGTTTCTATTTATACCCCTGATTTCTTCAAAAGAAACTCAAAAGACATGCAATGCATGTTCCTTTTCTGTCCCTTTGTGTTGCTCTGGAACAATTGAAATAATAGGCGAGCAGTTAGGATTCCCAGAGGAACTGTACATCACTGCTCTACAATGTTTCATAAAGCATAAACTAGGCCACAGACAAACAGGTGGTCAATTACAGATGTGTGGCACTATGTGTGTGTGTCTGTGTGTGTGAGTGTGAGGGTGTGAGAGTGTGTGAGAGAGAGAGAGAGAGAGAGATTGCAGACAGCTTGCAAAAGCTGAGTTTTCGTAATAAATGACTGGGAAAAAAACTATTTAAAATCCCTTATAGATCTTCTCCTCTTTCTGTGTGTGATAGGATCACAAGAATGAAACATGCACTATACACCGAGCAGATGTCTGCATGATGGCACAGACTCAAACCTGTCCCACTACTGTAGTTATTCTGTCTTCATAAAGAAAGAGGTATGTTTGGTATTAAGCAAGCAAGTCCAAGCTATGCTCTTACCCTTCAAAGGAAAAAAAACTACTTCCTGTTCCAGCTCTTTCTTTCCATCGTGCCCCCACAGCACATTCACCCATCCTCTATCTGTGGGTGCTTCTTTATACGTCTACACCGTCTCTCATTCACCTTCACCTAGATTTTACTCCTTCCCTCCCTCTACCCTTCACCCTCCCCAGCTCTCATCCAGCCACACCAATGATCTCTTTAATTCTACTTATATTATGTAGGGCAACAACAACAGCAGACAGAGTGCTGTTTAGTGTTTGTGTGTGTGTGTGTGTAACTGATGGATTTAAACAAAGCATTTAACATGTGTCTATGTAGGGGAGGTGGGGTGCCAGGGAAGTTGTAGCTTTAGGAATGTGGGCAGCGACTGACCTTTGACCCCCTTTACGGGTAGCCATATGTGGCCCTGTCTAATGGCAAAGTCATTCACTGCTGCTGTAATCTGATTGGTACAGTATAGTCTCTTTTAAAGAGAAGAGTGTGATAAAGATTTTCTAGGCCAACATGAGTCTTGAAAAAATGGCTCTTTCACCTTGACAATTGTCACATAATTATCTTTAAAATAAGAGTTTCTGTTTCAAAATTTCATTAGAAAAATCACTGCTTGTAAAACTGCCTTGAGACTAAGTAGTGGCACATATTTTTCAAAAAGTATTTTTCATGATTATGCATATGCCTAACCAGCATATGCATAGAAAAGAAAAAAAAAAAAAAAATACCACAAGAGGATTTTGCAGAAGGACAGTTCTCAGCATCACACTTCCACCGCTGTGAAACCCAATGTATAAGCCAACAGATGAAGGACAACTATGAGTCAGCCTCGCAGTATGTTTGTGAGAGTTCAGGCTTTCTAAAACATTGTGTCTCTTCAGGTTTCACTGTCATCATTCATGCAAAAATATGACTTTGGGAAACCTGTTTTTTATTGATAGGTGGAGTATAATGACGAGCCAAGCCACTGTGAGTCCTCCCACTCTGCATCCATCTCCAAAAAACATTAGCTTTACAGTTATCATCCAAACTCTACACTGTAATCATCCATGAGATACTTCTTGGTTAAAATCTGAGTTTTGCACGTGCAGATTTACATGTAGTAGGTGATTATAGTGGATGTTGGGGATCCACTTCCAATTAAGTAAATTGAACTAATCATCATAAGAGGCGCATGTGTTGTTGTGTGTGTGTGTTCACTCATTATAGACTGAATTTATCACAATTCAGTTATCCAGACTCACAAAATGTGCAAATTTACGCTTGAACTTCACTGAACCCTGTGGAATAAGCCTCCTCTCCCGGTGCATGAATGAAAATCCTGAGTCAGCCTGCCCAACTGCATAAATTAGAAAAACCCGACAGTCCAGTTCAGCTAACAGTTTCCTACAACCCCTTTTTTTAAATTTCTAATTAGGTGATAAACTTGTGCTACCAAAATACAAGTGTAGAAGGGCCCCAGGATCCCAGCAGACTTTTATTCATACTGTATCTCTATTTAGCATCGTGAAAGAAGACTTGTTTGGCCACAGCTGTCGCTAGATGCTATTAATGAGCCATATTTTACACACGGCAGTTCAAAAGTCATATAAATATTAAATTGCATGTTTTTTATGCTACAGATCTACTTTGTAAATAGCATGTCTCATGCTCTGCTTGGAGGGAGAAACTCAGTACCCGAAAAGTTATTCCTAATTTATACAAGTTGGTTTCATGCCTGCGTCTCTGTCTACATAGACAGAAAACTTATCTGCATTTAGCGGTTTTGCACAAAGCAGTAACTTTCACCATTGTATCATCAGACACATCTCAAAAGGAGCCACATGCTTAGAGCAGCAACCCACATTAGCTTTCTAGTCAATGTCTCCGCGTCTGTACACAGACACATCTTGACACTTGAGTTGTTCTGATTCCGATACTAGAACCGGAAATGCCTGCAGTACCTGATACTGGCAATTGGCGAGTATGCATGTAATGTGTTGACAAACTTAATAGTTTCACACCCAGAAAAAAACAGCAGTTTTCCTGGAAATGTATTTTCCCTTGCCGCTGTAAAACAGCAGCCTACACAGGAAGTTGTGCTGTGGAGCCACTGACAACTACTGTTAGAGAGCGGTGAAGTAGAACTGATTTCTGGTAAACAGAGTAAAGTTAACTGTTGGCCGAGGTGGAGCGTCTTTTATTAACTGTTTTCACTGGCAAAGCTCTCCTAGCATTTATGGCACTGGTCTGATGTGACTCAGACAATCATTGTGACTTGCTGAGTGAGAGTCACACACAGAGTGAGAAGAGACAAGTCAGAGAAATATGTCAGAGCCTCAGCATATGACAGTTTGCAGAAGAAGGTACTTGACACTAAATGTCGAAGTCACTTTGACACAGATTTTGGCTGCAAACAGGAAGGACCTGCAGCAGTACCTTCTAATTGTGGCTGTAGCTGACCCGTGGTTCTTAAATGAAATATTAAACAATACTGTTTATAAGGCTCCAGGGCAAATATTTGAATTACCAAATACTTTATGACAAATAAATTGTAGAATAATGTATTTATTGCCCTATTGCTCCATGTTGTGTCAGACTGTTTACAAATGAATTGATCACAAATGGACTCATGAGTTCAGTCCGTGCATATGCATGCAGCAGGCTCTGCGCACCAGGACTGACAGGCACACAGAGAGTGTAACAAACGTGCAAATTAAGAAAAGAAAGTGCATCAGTCAGTGTTTCCTGTAGAAAACAATGTCTGCATCTTCTGATTGTGACGTCTGTCTTAAAATAGCTATGAATAATGAATCCAAATGTCTCTTTTTACCTGGATTTTATGCATATTTATATACATGTATTTTTATTGTATTCCAAAGAATATTAATGTTAATTGTTAATTAAGATTTGTTCTAAGTAATGGTATTATCCAATCCTACAGTCAATATACAAGAATGTAACATAAAATGTAAACATTCAACTCTTATCAATCAGTTACTGTATAAAAAAGGAAATTAAATGAACTTGAGTAATAGTTTATTTGCTAGTGCTGGTGGTAACTGGTTGATAACTAAAAGCTTTAAATTGTCATTTTAATGAGGTCTTAAGAGATACAGTTTTAACAAGGCTGATTCACCAGGTTTCCACTTATCCCAGAGGCCTAACCAGTTAGGTTAAGGTTAGAAGTAGGCAAAATCTTTATGTCATTTCAGTGATTTTACATTTTCTATCATGCTGAAAAAAATGAAAAATCCTTAATTCACATATAACAACACAAAGTTGATTTGTGCTTTCTTATCTTAATACATTAATAGACTACAGAAGAAGAAAAGGAGGATTTTACTGACTGCACATTTCTTTCCACTCATTTTGATAACCTCTGTAACATCAGTGCACTTTTGACTTGCAGAGAAAGCACAGGAGGAGCTAATATTAACTAAGGCTCTGGCCCAGCAATTATACAGTGCAATGTAGAAATTAATTATGTTATTAGTTACACCTGTGTTTGACAAGGAAATATAAAAGAACCACCTTCAGAGAAACAGTAACGCGCGATCTTGACCAAAACCCTCCAGAACCAACTGAGTTTCTGATCAGCATGAGAGGACCAGTGCTGGAGTTTCTCCTAAAGCTTCTGTTGAAACACACTTTTGCTCCTCTCTTGTTTTTTCTTCTCTGCTCCTGTCTTTAATTGTCCGTTTGGCCTGCGAGTCCATTATGCAAATTATAGCCATCAGTGCCAAGGAGCAGCCATACACCTGTCACAGAGATTCCTACTCAATCAAAGAAGCAGATGAAGAACAACATGCATTTGCAGCAGTGTTTCTTCTGATCTCATTCTATGTCCTCTAAATGTATCTCACCTACCCATCATAATATCCTCATTATAAAAATCATCCAATCCACATTCACCTTTCCTTCCCCTGACCCTAATAGTCTCTGTGTTCTTTTACTCTGCACCACAACCTGCTGTTCTAAACGCCTTCTCATAGTTTTCTCCTTTACAGCTACACTGCTTTTCATCTTGCTCTTGTTGTGTCCCTTCATCCCTATATATGCATTTTTCCTCCATTTCCAACTTGTGTCTTTTGGAGTTGTTCCCTCCACTCTCTCTTCTTCTCTTGATCCTGCTACCATGTATCTCCTCCAGCTGCAAAGCCTAATGATGCACAGAGACATTTCTCCTGCCCTCCAACAACTTAATACCATGTACGGTTACATCAGGCTCCTCCTGCAACTTCCACAGAAATCCTGATAACACCCTGGCAGCTATATATGAATTGTTTGTTTTATTTCATGTTAATGTGACAGAATTTACACTTATTGTGGTTCCTGATCTACAACACAACAACATTAAGCTCACACAAAGCTGTGGAAATAAAACATCTCTTTAAAATGTATCCAGTTCACACAATAAGACTATTACACACACAAAAATACACATGTTCTTAATATAAAACAGCCAACACAAGAGTTCAAAATGTGCATTAATATGACCTTCACAGTCAGAGTTGTTACTGCAAATATTCAGCTAGAGTCTAACACAGAAAACAATCCAACTATGAAAACTGACTGTAGTTAACACACACACACACGCACACACACACACACACACACACACACGCACGCACGCACACACACGCCTGTGTGTTTCTGACGTGAGCTGATGGTTTGAATTTACATATAGCACAAAGTTCAGAGCGGTGGCTGGTGAGCAGAGGTGGAGGAAGCCCACATTTTTTAGGTCTGCTGCTTTCACACTTCTACACTGCAAGTAACGACTTGCTGGCTCTCCAGAAAAAATACGTTTACATCCAGGTATTCCACTCACAATTACTCATTCACAGTGGACAAGTTGCTCAACAACAACAGTGCAGGAATCAGTCAACAGTCTCACCACTGAAACAAACATTAAACAAGAAGGCACACGACCGGATCAATCACTGATTTAATCCACAACACAGACAACTGGTGCTTTTTCATTTCTCTGAATCATCTCACAAAGCTTCATTCTGACAAACAGGTGTGACACCTGACCCCGTCTCTGCAGGTAGCGCCGTGCTGCTCTTTACAGGTGACAGCGTTTATAAAAGACATGATACTTTGTAGATTTGTTTGCCAAAGTGCTTTTAGATTACGTCAGATCATTTAAGTTGCAAAGGGATCCTTAAAAGCAAAAAGCAGGTGAACTGAATGTAATGCACTAATGGATTAGGTGGAGAAGAATAAACTAATGTCAGTGGACACTGATTATGTACCACCACTTCCATGTAAAGGGATTTCAAATTAAGAAGATTAACTGAACACACAGTTTGGAAAGACATAGGACAATGTCATTGAATTAAAACAACCCAGCGCACACACAGAAACACAGAGAAACAGAGATGCTGGTTTGATTAAAGCAGCACATTCCCCTGATTTTCTCCTTTCCTGCTGACACTGGCACCTTTGAATGTTACCAGGGGTCGTGTTCTGGGAACACTGCAGATTTCCACCCGCATCCACCTCAGCCCTACACATTCCTGCCCAACCAGCAGGGAGGCCAGGTGTTTTGTACCAAGCACAACCCCCCTCCCCCTGCTGCTGCTAGGTATGGTTAGGGGGCACAGCAGCTCAACTATGAGGCTACGGACAACATGACAGAAGCAATGATGTATGTAACTACACCTACTGAGGCCTACGAGTTCAAACTGATATTAAATCTAGAGTTTTGTGTTTATTGTCTGAACTTTCATTCAGAATTTAAAATTTAAATCATTTTCTAGTAAATTGTATTGTCTTTTGATGAGAACATTTTGATGCCAGACCAAGCAACAACCTGAATGCATCACTGCATAACAATTTAACCGAGCAAACATCTGATATTTGCCATTTTCCACCAGTCAGAAGAACAGTTGTGCTTCACACAGCGCTTCACAATGCAGCTCTATAATTATTCCCATTTAGCCTGTAGGATCAATAAGCAGTAAGTTAATCAGTCTCTCTTCATTAGGATGTAAAAGCTCCCCTGACGCCATACACTGTAAAGAGCCAGCGCTGTTAAGAACAAGCAAATATATACATATTCATGGGTGATCCTGTGTATGTGAGCGGCTGTTGCTTTTTAACCGTTTAAGCTGATAGGAAATACACGTGTACATGTTGAATCTGCAGTAACCAAGGTCATCCATCCACACATGCACACGTTCATATCTTTTACAAGGCTTAGGAAATGATATTATGAAAAATCCACGTGTCTTTGAGGGATAAAATGTGCGAGACCGAACACACGCTCATGCGCCTCCACGGCTGTGTCATGAATTTTAAACTGCGAAACGCTGCTGCAGAGAGGAAGAGAGTCAAAGTTAAAACTGAGTTGGACGTCCAATCTCACAACATTAAAAATGAGAATGGAATTACGCAGTGTTAAGCACTTAGGTGCTGATCATGTGAAATCAGCTTTAGCACTGCCTGAAAGTACCAAGGCACTAATACAGGTCTTACAGTGAAAGAACCCAATTGCCATCAAGTATGAGAGGTATTCCAACTCATTATTCTAGCTCGTTATTCAGCAGCATGGAGTTCAGGGCAACTTCACCCATTATTACAGTCGAGAGAACAGAAACATTTAACTTTCTCTAGAAAAGGTTAAATTCAGTGAATGGTGATGCAATGGACGCTGCAGAGCAGAAGTAACTGATAGTATAATAATACCATGATAAAATGACATTACTTTTACATTTATACATTTATCTTTGGCAAAGCTGATGTAACAACTGTCGGTCTGGTAGAAAAAGACACAGGGGACATGTGACAAAGACATGATGACTACATGATTTACTTAATCCCCTCCTCCCTCAGGTTGACCTTGTATTCCTATTCTTAAAAGCTGTAGCTGTTGAAACCATGATACTCAAACAACAGTAAACCAATCAGAGCTTATCTCATCAAAGCCCGACCCGTCGCGTTCATTATCTGTCTCCCCACATGATATAAGCCTTTTTCTAAGAAGACTTGGAGATTCCATCCTTGTTCTCTGCTGAGAAACAGAAGCAGACAGGGGCTGACATTTAACGTGAGAGAAAGGCAGCGCGGTGGTTGAGGAGAGAGTACTAGGAAAAGGCTTTCATCATCAGCCTGATACTTCAGAGGCCATACGACAGTCATGTTCCTGGAACCCGTGTTTCCTGATACTGAAAATGTGTCCATATTATCAGTGCCAGAAGGTCACTTGGTTTGGTTTGGTGGGGTTTGTCTCCTCTCCTCTGCTTCCTGCTTCAATGTGTGTGTCTTAGCCCCTCCCCACACACACACACACGGAGCAGAGGATACACAGGTTGACAACTCGTTACGTTAAGTGCAACAAAAGCTTTCCAACACGTGCTGTAAATCCCTTTAAAACTGATGGAGGAACAGAGAGATGGAAAGACACTGAAGCAAAACGTCTGAAAGTCAGGCCAAACCAGCCGCTATCTGGAGACAGTGGCCAGGGTGATGGCAGGGAAGCTAGCCCTGAAGCCGACAGCACCTGGCTGCATCTAGAAGGTTCCTCCAACTGGCTGATAATAACGGTTTTGTCAATGCCGTCATGTTTTTGGTCAAAATGATTTTAACACTTAAAACCTGCAGTTTAATGTGTGGTCTCTCCTTCTCTCTCTGTCACACCCACACACACTTTTAACATGCGTTTGGTCTGCTATGTTACTTTTCTGGTCACATTTACATCTTAGACAGCAACATGGTTTGACCTTAAAGTTCAGCACATCAAGCCTGGAGGTTTCTGTGGGTGTGGGGAACTCATAAGTGTAATTTTTGCATGTTTTGGGTTGGAAGACACAGTGACGACAGACAGGGGATGTATTATATAAATATGAACTATATAAACTCGAATCATTTCCTTAGGGTGGATTACAATGAACTGCAAACTAAAACTACGCAGCCAAACAGCAGTAAGGTCCGGCTGCAACACGGGCAATTCAAGAAGAGGCGACTGAAAAGTGAAAGTGATGATTGAATAGCTGGTTTGAATGTTTTATCGAGTTCATATAACAGAACCCATCTGAGTGGGAGAGGTGTTAGGGGATGTCTCTATACCACAGGTTGTATGAAGAAGTGAGGATGGAGAGATAGAGGTGTGTGGAACACATTGTGGTCTGTAAACAGGGCCAAAACAGGAAAGCGTAGGCCCACCTGACAGTCACCTCATACTTTGTACAATGTTTCCACACTAGAAAATAAGCTTAGCTGCTGGTGAAAAACACTGAGGCAGCAGTTTCTTTCTTTTTTTTAAGCAGAAATTTGTGACTGAATTAAAAAGGCCACAGTTTGCGTTGTACGGAAATACCGAGGTGCATGCTGATGCGCTTGAACACCAACAGCTGATGTGAAATCTCACAGGACCGGGGATTTTTAGGAGAAGTTTTACTTCTGCTTGCATCTGTTTTCCCAGCACCCTGTCAATGTCCTGACACACGAGGAACAGCCTTCTGACGGCTTTGAAACAGATGCAGGACAATATGGCAAATATTACATTGAACAAAATATTAATGCACTGCCTTTTATGAAGCACTGGCATATGATCAGCTGGATCCATGCAAACCAGCGCATTTGCATCGTCAAATATATATCAGACATGAGCTATTTTGGGCAAGAATGCAGGTTAAATGTTTCCTGTAGAACTGAATAAGTAATGTAGCTTTATGAGGTGACATATGTAGGTCAGTGCAGGTTATGCATTTGTGGTAGTGTTACTAGGCAGATGGCATTTCCTCTGCAGCACTGGCCTGATATGCAACAACCTCAAACCAGGTTTCACAAACATTGGTAGCCTGCTCTACATTAATCTGATTTGACAAAAGAAGATTAGCGCAACCCCAGACCTAAGTGAGGGCTTAAATGAACCAATGAAACAGATTCAGAGTAATGATGTTATTAGAAATGTTAAGAAAATGGACTATGGACTGAGAGCCACCAAGCACAAGAAACACAGCTGCACACTGATTTAGGTGGGTTTATACAGTTTCTGATGTTGTAATGTCTGCCTGAGGAGTAACATTTTATTATTTGTATGTTTATATGTATGCAAATATCTTTCCTTTTTTTTTTTTTTTTTTAAATTCCTCTCCATTAAAATGTAAATTATATGCAACTCTAAAGATTTTAGAGTTCTGCTGAGAAACCTGAAGGTCATGATAATTTAGACTCCAGATGTCCAGATGTCACTGGACCAGTTTGGCCAGTTTACATACTTCATCCAGATAAACACCTGCTTTTGTCATAATCTTCTCATGAAATCACTGTGTGCTTTATTTGTAATGTATATGTCATCTTAATCCTATTGAATATAAACACTTCAGCATCTCATTCATTTCCAACCAGTGGAACTCAGTTTTCCTGCTGTTGTTGCTTTTGGAAGACAAGTTATCAGCTCCTCTAAAAATCAATAAATTTCTATTGTACTGAAACAACCAGACACACAGGAAGATATTTAACATTTATAACAAGTAAGTTCAGAACTGTAGCGTCTGAAACTGGCCGTTAAATGCCCTGAGAAACAAACCTGAACTAACAAACTATAAATAATTTATATTATTTCCACTGCTCACCGTGGTGGCTTAGCCGGTGTTAATCTGTTGCCAGGTTGATGCTTGAGCAAGAGGTGCTAAAATGTGCACAGATTCATGGTCCTGTAATTAATGTGTCTTAGATTAAAGTGTCCAGGAAATGTCACGTATTGTCCTCTTGCTCGCAGCGTCCACGCCGGCTCACAGGCTGATGGAGACAAAGCAGGCAGAGCAGCAGTGAGTCAGCCAGAGCCAGCCCCCTGCCTCATGCTGAAATCAGAGAAACCACAAGAATGTAACAGCTTCTGTTATTATCCCTCCCTGCTGCCTCCCTGCCTGATAGCCTGTCCCAGAAAATAGCAGCGAGGCTGCCTGTTTCTCTGGCACACACACACACACACACACTCGTCCTCTCATGTTCTTTCTGTCCTCTTGTTCTCATCTCTGATGCACACACACAAACACACAGATTCTCCACGGGTATGACTGTCCATTTTGCACTGCACACACCGGTCCTCTACACAAGCTCATACAAACACAGGACTTGACAGCACAAAATCACAGACTGCAATTTGTTGTTCCTACTGAGAACTGCTGCAAACCGGAGACTGTCAGACACATACAACCACACCGACCCGGCCGGCAGACACACAGTCAAACAGATCAACGGTTTGAAGGAGCAACAACTTGATAGCACTACAACTACCGTTTAATTTAAATCAATGAATACCAAGCAAGGCTGCTTACCACAGTGGTTGTGTTTGCTTCTCACAGTCAGAATGAAGTATTAACTTATTCATTTTATACCATGTTCACTTAAACCCTTTATTAAATTTTACATTTTGCCAGTCATATATTGTGTTACTGCTCTTAAGACTCCATACTCCATTTAAGCCCTGTTTTTCCTACCTTCTGTGTTTCACATTAGCTCTTTTCACTAAAGGAATCTGTAACATTACTGGCTTCATCTGTTTATTAAAGTGGTTTTTGGCATTCAAAAGTCTTTTGACATTTATAGTAATGGTTTTATTCAAACATGCATTTGCCATAATGTGATATAATTTCAATACTTTAAAAACACCCGTATTAATATCATGACACCGTTTTCAACAAACCTCCAAGCCATTTTCAACATGGTTGTAAAATGCAACTTAAGAGTGCAAGAATGGAGCCCTGATTTGCTGTGGACAGGGTTTGCTTGGGGAAAGGATCACTCCTGTCTTCAGGCTGCGAGTTAAAGTTGAGAAAGGTTAGGGCAGGTCCAGAGCGTGGATGTTTGTGTGAGTGCTGTTCAGAGTAATCCAAGCTCACATGGGTGGACACACCCTCCTAAAAAGCATGCCCATCAGCATTTGTAACCAGATACCTCTACGCATGTTGTCGACCCTTGCCTTGTTGCTCTCTCCGCCGCATCATCTCACATGCACAGTGGTGATATGTTCACAAGCCTACGTTCAGCACCCATCTGTTGACTAAAACAGAGGAAATAACGCAGAGACTGAATTTTGCAAACAGCGTTGCCTTGAACAACCAGGATTCAGGAGCAGCGAGGATAAAAATAAAGGAGAGAAGGAAGGCGGGATGGACAGAAAACAAGCCAGACAGTGGAGAAATTGAAGGCAGTATGAAATAAACAGCAGCGCTAATGTCCTGTGTTTTTAGACTCCTGTCTGTTCTTGTTTGAGTTGGATAAGGCTTCCTCCACAGATCTCCAAGCAAAACAAGCAGCGGATAAAACTAGGTTTTACCATGTAAACTGTTGATCTTCCAGAAATAACCCTGTCAAGTGTCACACAAAAACATGCTGCATGTCTGAAAAAAAGAGGGCGGAAACTAGAGGTTTAAAAACATGGAAAGAGATGCGCAGGTTTCTGCTTCTGGTTTCTTTAATAAATTATGTAAATGTCACTGTATGGTCCATACTACTCATTTACAAAACAATAATTATCTAAAGCTAGAAACAGGTTCTACAGCATGTAATGTCACCACTTTTCAGACTTTTGAACCACACAAGAAACTGTGAAATGGGGACCCAGCACAATAATGAACACCATCCATTTTTGGCTCGGACCCACTGATCTTAAGCAACTGTGTCCTTTGACCTCCTGAGGTATTCAACGCTCTTTAAGCAGCTGTTTCAAAGGCAGACCTGAGGATCTGACACACACTTGCGTGCTAAGGTTCAGGTTACACAAGCAACAGGTTAAAACGGGCACATGGCAATAGGTCTACAACTCTTTGCTGAGCACATCACAACAGACCTTTAGGAAATGCTATGTGTATGTCTGAATGTGCAGGTCATGAGGTGTATACACGTTCTGGGGGAAAATGGGATGGGTGGTACTGAAGGAGAGGACAAGCCAAAACACGCACTGAAGCATAACTCTTGAGTAAGGTGAGGAGCCAGCTGTACTCACATACCTGAGGAGTGTACAGGTGGGGGTGGGGTTGCAGTGGAAAGGAGTGCTCTTTCGGATGAACAATGTTTAGGTATAATGGTATGAGTGCGTGTACTGTGGTATCAAATTTGGTTGTAAAGAATCCTGGAACTCCATTGGGATTGATACCGACAACCAAATATCTGGTATCATCACTTCCCCCTAAGCACTGTGTCCAAATTCAACTGAGGACTTCATATCACTATCTGCGCTGCCTGCCAACGTACCTGATGTGTCAACTTTAACAGCTACAACAAAGGTTCAAAATTTCAATTTATTCAACAATTAAAATGCACTGATTTATTTGTGGCAGCCCACCACAATATCAACATCCAATGGGTAAAATCTTATTTCATTGTAGAGCAGTGCGTTAATTTGCTCAGCCCCTTCTTGCTGCACTCTCCCTATCTCGGACTCTCTCTCTTTTTTACACACACTGACAGTGGACTCGTCCGTCAGAGTCGGACTCGCCATCGAGAGCACCAGGAAAATCCCACCGCATCTCTGTGTGCCTGTCATTCGTGGTGCGCAGAGCGTGCAGGCCGTATGTCATCAACCGACTCAGGACGATCGGGGCTGTTTGACCCGACCTGAAGCAATAGCAATATATTGCTCAGTTATTTCCTGTCACAAAGCATTTGGCAATTAAAACATTTGCAGTGGAGCACTTTATATAGGGTATTATTTCATAATCAATTAATCAGTTACCCTCAGCCCCCTTCTGTTTGCCCACCTGTCCAGTGCCCTTTTCTTCCGCCTATGGCTACCCATCTCATTTCCAGTGATCATCAATGATCGTTGTAATCCTTTAATGTCTTTATGTTGTGCTCTCTTAATCCAATCTCTGCATGGCTAGCTACGTCTATGTCACAGCCCCTATACCATAATCTTGCTATCTTTATCTCCTGGCTCTGTTGGTATAATCTAGCTCTGCACTTTACAGAAACTGGGTTAGGACACAAAAGTGACTTATAATAGAGACAATACATGATAACGAATTACGACAGATACCTAGAGACACCGTTTATGTTGCCAAAGCCTTGTGGAGTCAAGTAAGTAAGTGGAGTGAGAAGTCATTGTAATAAATCATTTTGCAGATGAAGTTCTCATTAAATTCCCACAATTTAATTTATGCTTCCTATTCACTATTTGCTACGATTAATCAAATTTAATTAAATACAGGGGATTACAGAGCCAAAAAAGCACTAAGTCAAAGGGCATGAATTTCATAACTCGTTTTATGCAATATGCCATCCACCTTTATTTTACAGATCCTAAATTGCTTTGTCTTTATTGTATGTTCCTCTGAGAGAGACCTCTGATAACAGCTGTACTGTAGCTAACCCGTCTTACTGCTCCCAGTGGGGCAGATAGAGGACTGTCCTCTCTCAGCCTGGTGTGACGAGACAATGTAAAAACCAAAGAGACCTAACCTCATCCCTTCAGAATTAAAGAGATCAAGAACCCATAGAGTAAATTAGAAATTGTACCACACCTGCAACAATTAAGAAAGCAGGAACAAAGTCATCTGTTTCAATACAAATGACGAAAACATATGCTTTACAGAGATTTGTTAGAGCTATTGGTGCACACGAGACGTGCTCACACTGAGTTACCGGCATGATGTCAAAGATGTTTCCAGAAGAATCCGACACTGTGCTGAATGTAGAAAAGGGGTCGATCAACATGGTTTTTTCGGGGCCTATTTAATATACCAATTATTAGTAATCAAGGAGACTGATGACCAATGATAACCAACGTGCAGTGCATTCAGAAAGTATTCAGACCCCTTCACATTTTATGTTGCAGCCCAAAGGCCCTTCTTCCCCGACTGCTAAGTTTATTCTGACTGGTCAGTTTCAGCATTTTTATATTTGTTATTTTTATCAACAATCAGTTTTAAAAAAGTATTGTAAAAATGCTGAATATCGGATCCAATAATGCGCCAGGCTGATAAACAATTGAGCCCTAATGTAGAGTCACTATTCCCTCTGGCATTGTCTGAATCCTGTACACCTGAATGTAACTAATACATCTATTTATTGTGTGTGTGTGTGTGTGTGTGTGTGTGTGTGTGTGTGTGTGTAGCAGGGGGGGGGGTCTGTCTCTAGCTTCTCTCTGGCTGGAAAACCTGCTGTTACAGCTAATGAAACCATTATGGCCGTCCACTAACACCATTGCCATAATATGCAGTTTCATTTGATTAGTTATGCAAGATCCACATACATAAAGGGCAGAGAGAGAGAGAGAGAGAGAGAGAGAGAGAGAGAGAGAGAGAGAATTCAGTCAGGAGAGCTTAAACAACTACAAACTCAAGTTTCATTAAAATATACTACTGAATGATTTTTGACAAAAAGACTCTTTAGACATAACTTAAACATAACTTATATAAGCAGGAAGAATCGCTGTGATATATGATAAAACTACAACTGTCTAACTATGAAGAAACGTTGTTCATTCTGAAATGAAAAAAGGCTTTTTCCCAGCCAGAACTAAATCTACCCCCAATCATTTACACCCAATTCACAAGGCCAATGTTATTTTTGTCCCTGTGTTCACAGGCAGAAAATAATCACATGCAAGTCTTCTCTGCGACTTTCTGAATGATACTGAGTCTACCATGCTGCAAGCTCCACAGATAGATCCACGTTTGATATAGTTATTCTTTGTAACCAATCAAAATGTGCCGCTATAAATACGGCACTACTTGCTTTCTATTTTGGAAGTGTGGGTCTGTCAAGACACCTTCATCCTGATGTTCTGTAGCTGTGGTATCTTGTGCAGAATAAACACAGCTGTGTTTGGGGCTTGGGAGATGATTTTTGCTGAGGAGCTGAGCCATATCCACCCCAACAGACCACTAACCAGCCGCCTTTCTGAAAGCTATCTGGCTGCATCTTCATGTGAATGGATGGCTCACTTAATGACTGCCAGTCGGACTGACTGAAAGAACTGTGGCTCAGAACAATGACGGTTATCTGTTACTACTACAGATCTGTGCTATGTTAGGCATATTTTCACATGTATAATTATTATTTTGTTATTTTTATATTTAATTTCAAAATGCCTCATTGGCAGCAATTACTCCTCATGTAATTACTGATGCAAGAAGCATAACATTCAGGAAATAAACTGGCACCGTATCAAAAGCAACTTGGCACCAGACAGGGTGGTGTGCAGCCACTGTAAATGAAATGGACGAACTGCCTATCAGTGGCTGAGCTTACAATGCTTCCTTGCTGCAGACAGGAGTGTGAGCGCTCCGAAGGGTTAGAAAGGAATGGGCTGACAGCTGGTCCTCTTGGTTCAACATGAACTGTTGTCAGCAACAGTCAACATACGTCACAGGGAGCCTTTTGTCACTCAAAACAGAGAAGGATCTAAAGATGGATCTTCAAAAAAGGTAAATACCACTCAACTTCATGTCATTAATTTAGGTATGGGGATAAAATTAGGCCCTCGGTGACACTAGACTCACTGTGAATAAGCCACTGGATCTATGGACTGAAAAAGAGTTTTGCAGTTCTCTGGTGATAGAAGTCAGAGTTCACTAATACCACTTGGTTTTTTCATAGATCTTCTTGCAACAATTCAATTCAAGCCCACTAATGTAAGATATGCAAATGATGGAAACTTGATAATGTATCTTGCATGAAGCACCCATACACCAGTCCTCTTACCAACACTCAGTTCACACCAATACTAAGCTGTCAGCACTACCACTCACAGCCTACCACTAAGTGATAGGGTGTGCCTTTTCAACGTTGAGACTAAACAGAAAATAAGGTGTCAGACAGAGATAGAGAGAAAAGGGAAACGTAGAAAAGCAAAGAGCTGATTGAGAAGCAGGCAAGAGAAGACGAAATGTAGGAAAGACAGAAGGTCAGACAGCAGCTGAATGTCAGGGTGCATGAAGACAACTTTGTCCTGGACTTACACAATTATGAGACAAAAAAAAACACAGCACTAAGTCCTAAAATACCTTATGTCTATTGCCCTCATTCATTGATTTTGCACAAGACCTACTAAACACAAAATGTTGAACCGTACAATGTTCACCACGTTCCCTAACATTCTATACTCTTGGCCCATCCCACAGTGTCTACACTGCTCCCAGCCTTTCAAATGGGGCTAGAACAATGGTTGACCTTTGACCACTCTGCTATGTGGGCCAGTTTATGATGTTTAATTAGAAGGCTGTCCTCTTCAGGCATCTTTTTGACTGACACTACTGGGACCAGTCAAAGCTGTCGAGATACATCTGCAGAAACGGCATGATGATAAATTGGTAGTAAGGGGTCTAAGGACTCTGAAGTGGACATTAATTTGCTGCACATATAACACTACTGGAACGATCAAATGCTTGCAGCCATTGTCCAAAGCATTTAAGATGTGGTGCTGGCAGTAAAACAGCACTGTTCCTCAGTTGATGCATGCTTCACTTCCAACTGAAACAAGAAGATATCAAGTCATGAATAAAGAAGAACCAAACTAACTGTTGTCAAAGCATATTCTTGAAAATTTCCAACTTAAGCGAAGACAATTTCTTGTAATTTTCGCTGTTATTAACCTGCAGAGTAAAACTTTGGGGTTAAATGGTTGGAATTTGCCTCTGCAAGATATCCACAGTTAAATTTGATCCCACGTTTCCTTGGGATCTGATTGTTCCACCTGACTCTGAGCTTGCTCCCATGGGGTGCCCCAGCCCTGTGCTAGCAGGTGAAGTTAATCCCAATTACCTCTGCCACAGCTGTACCCCCTCTGTCGCTCTCTATCCATATCTTCTCCTCACTTGTTCCTCTCACTTTTTACTATTTGCTCTGTCTCCCTCTGTCTCACTCATGCACTTCTGTTGTAAAACATGGGGCTGGCTGGTTCAGGTGCGCTGCTCAAGTGAAACGGGGCCATTGCCACAGGCAATTTAATCTTCACCAGCTGAGTCCATCCACTTCTTCAGGTTTGGACGTAGCAAAAGCAAAGAAATTTAGAGTTCAATCCAGGATTCTGTTCAGCACATCATTTATGAATTTGCAATGTGCATCAAAAACGGTCAGGCTGCATTTTTATTTCATGACATCAAACTTTGCTCATCCTTATTTAGTCAGTCATGTTTAGGTATCAACAGCGCCACAGCACAGCCTCCAATCCTACTCTATGTTTCAGCTATCAGAGAAGGGATTTTATGATTAAGGATTGTGGCTTTAAACAGCCTGACTCTACTCTCTTTATTCTGGCTGAGCTCTGGTTACAGAGTTTTATTTAGGATTTCAGAGTGGTTCTGTTGGTTTCAACACCGCAGAGGCACTCAGGAATAATATTATAATAATAATAATAAAAAGCTTTATTTATATAGCACCCTTTCAAAACACAGTTCCAAAGTGCTTTACAGGACAAGATAGAATCGTGGACAAACAATAAAAATTATAAAATAAACTTATATTTAAACTTTTTTTAAACAGATGTAAGAGCTTTACAACATTGGGGAGGAAATACGAGAGATAAGTGTGGCAGTAAAACGTTCTAAATTAATTAAATGAATTGATTAAATATGAAACAAAGGGATGACTTATGATAATAGATTTAAGACCCCCTCCAATGAAAATCAAACTTTTTAATCCTGTTAACATGTCCATATGATTTGTTTTATATAATACAAGACATATCATGAGGGGAATAAGCAGTCAACACATGCACATTTCCACCTTGGCACTGCAGTGAACCAATGACAATCTCATTCATGTGTAACATAACTAAGGAACTTTCCAGTACGAGGGGCAGGGCAAAATAAACCTGAAACCTTGTCAGTACAGTGAGCTAAAGTTTGCATTAGCACAACCACCAACACTGTGTCAGCCACTGCCAGTTGTGAGCTAACAAACTGCATAAACAAATAAAAGATGCCAACTTCACTAACCATTCTGATATGTCAGCTATTTGCCGATGTCGGTGCACAATAAACTCCTGAGTCTGGGTCTGACTGAGGTTCAAATATATGTCCCAGTCTCTCATGACATTTCCTCTGCTGATCATACTGATATGCACTGTCACCCTAATGCAAGCAGCGGTGGTTTTTGTCAAGGGTGACGCTCTCATGTCACGATGTGAAATCCACATTGTGACGTGAGAGCGTCAGTAGATGCTGTGTCAAATGACCCAAACCAAGCAGTGGCTGGTGAGGGGGTTGTTCATGCTGATGCTACAGATTTTGTTGATGAAAAAAGTTAAGAAGTCATTTCTCAAGGGGAATGTCCATGTTGACTAATTAAAAAAAAAAAAAGCTCTTAAGATTGCATGTCACTGTAAATAACTGCACATTTACATTGATAATTGTGACATTATGCTGTTACCATTTGATAGCAAAACTAGCATCAGTGAGCCATAAAGTTACATGTCAAAAACTGCACTGTGAGCTAACAAGTGTGAGACAAGCACTTTTCTAGTAGTCCAGCCTAGTCTAATGCAAAATAATCCTTACTACCACAGCTTACATATATAATATGGTGGCAAAACATGGCCTAGAATTATGTCCCATATAAAAAATGTGCAACATGTCAGGCCTAATTCCCAAGATAAGTAGTTCAGCCTCCGCGACCATCAGCCAGGGATTCCCAAATGTATTCAGGTCAAGAGCCACAAACATTAGGTCAAAGTCATTTTGTTGGACCTACATCTGTTAAGCGTTGTATTTATAGGGATTCCTTCAGAAATGGATACTGTAGAAAAGCTCTTGTCAAAACAATTCCCACTGTCTCATCTTACACATGAAAAGTCAGTAAAATTACAAAGGATATGCACAGTATGTCACCAGGTTAGGGGTGTGTGTGTGTGTGTGTGTGTGTGGGGGGGGGGGGGGGGGGATCCCAGCTAGAGGATTTAATTCGCAGCTCCTACCTTTGCTGCCCCTAACTGAGATCCCATTCAGAAGCAATTGTGACACGGGTCTAAAGTCATTTTGCAGTTCAGATGGCTAAAGGGACGAGACAGAGAGACAGAGAGAGGGAGAGGCCAGACAAACAGGACAGAGCAGGGTCCATATGATCTGGGCAGCGGCAGCAGGCTGGCGAGCAGCAGGCGGCAGAGGAACCGACTGCGACCCGAAAGATGTGGCACGGATGGTGGAGGATTACGTCATCGAAAAAAAGGAGGACGCCTCATCACAGCAAACCCTCACATCCATTACTGCACACGGCAGAGTGCACTGCCCTCCAGCCCTTTCTGCCGCTCACTTCTCCACAAAAAATAAAAATCATCATCATTATTATTGTTGTTGTTGTTGTTGTTGTTGCAGGGGCAAACTGAATGCGGGGTCGCAATAAGCAGCTCGTGCATGCAGGCCCTCCCGTGTGACATTTCTGGACCGTGACACGTACATGAGAGCAGTTTCACACACGGTGCATCAGCAGTCATTCAGCAGCCAACGACAAAAACCCACATCCAGCCTATCTCCACCATCTGCGCCCGCACATGCAGTTACCGTCCAGGGCTGCGGGGCAGGAACCACATCAGCTCCGTCAACTACACTTGCGGCAACAAGAAACACGGCAATTGAAAGAAGCTATCAATTATCAATAATTAATAGCTATTGACTATAATAAAACATTATTTAAAGCCACAGTCGTAGCGTCACTGGTGCTGGTGCCATTGAACGCCGACCGGACTGTGTCATTAAAGGGCTTATTGTACACGGTGCAATGAATGAGCTATTAACGGCCTGTTTAAGTTAATTAAATATGTCGACAACAGGAAGGCGGAACAAAGTTTAACCGATTCAATAAAGCTTTAAATTTATCCCAACACTGCGCACACGGGATTAACGGGTGTTTCGCAGCTAAGTAAAGTAGCTGCGGGGCATTGAATGGGCTAAGAAGCAGCTAGCTAACGAGCAGGCGACACAAGAGCTGGCTATCGAGGTTATTGAGTAAAATGTATATGGGGGGGGTTATATTTCTTTTTTGTGAGACCCCGCTCCGACAGGCACAGACGTGATTACAACACAGGCCCTCTGGAGTAACAGTATCCCGATGTTGTTTCGCAATATTAGCCAATTTAGCTGTGCGGGCAGCAACTTGGATAAAAGTGACAGCGCTAAGCTAGCTAGCTAGCTCGCTAGCTAACGTCAGTTAAAGCTGGTGGCCTGTGCATGAGTCTTTCTTACCGTCATAAACTGCTCCAGGGGTGTCCAGTTTTTAAGGAATATAATTTTATCTGTGTGAGAAAATGGTTTGTGTCGGGGCGACGTAGCCCGAACATCCAAGATCAGTTCAACCGCTGCCGATGAAGCCCGAGCATCGTCACTATCACCGTCTTCATCAGCACTCGGAGTCCGGCGCTGCCTCACACGCATCCATCCAGCAGAGCGGGGCCTCCTCCGGGCTCGACCGTGCGACTGGCTCGGCAACGACGGATAATCCACAAGACAGGAGCCCCCGCAGCAACCATTGGCTAGACGCGGCGCCTAGCAGTCATTTCAGGTCGGGAGAGCGTGGAATATAATCCCAGGCGAGCGTCGAAATTAAGAAAAAGCGATCAGCGAAAAAGGGTTTACACGTGAAGATATCTGGACGTCAAACCGCCGAAGAGGCGACTGCTGCGTTTGAGACTTGTCCCCCGACACGAGCCCGTCCGCCGCTGTCAGCGCGCCCCGCTCTCTGCGGCTGCTCTGCCGCCCGCACCGCAGCGCCGAGCGGTGCGGCGACGTCATGGCGCAAACCGAGCGCACAGGGGCGGGGCCACAGGGCGGGAGGCGCGCTGTTTGTTTGTGAGCGCACCCACAATGCCAACTCTATAGTGCTGTGTATGTATTTACAGTGAGTGCACTGTATGCATGTACTTTACACACTGAATAATAGGGAATGCGATGCTTTATTGCGACTGCATTTCGCATGTCTTGTGATATAAATATGAATAGTATTATATTGATTAAGAAATTCCTCTACATACCTTAAATGTGTTTAAATGCTTCATTTTTGTACAGGGCAAATGCATTATACAGGGATATGTGACGAATTAAATATGATCAAATTTACTTTTGAAGGCCACCAAAGTAGAAAAACCCTCTTCAGCCTTTTTTCTAACTTTCTTTCTTTTGCAGTGGGAATGTACAGCCTACAATATTCTTTATACAGTAACTTAATGCGCACACACACACACACACACGCTTGAATATGTTTTAACTGGGATGCCTTTTTTACTTTAATTTCATTTTGACTGAATATCTTTGTATGGCTTTCAAAAATTGATGTAGTTATGAAACAGAAAATTTTAAATTATTTCTTTCACCTCAAGTCCAAGCGTGTCCATTGAGACTGAATGAATTTGTGCGCCTGTCATTCATAGACAGTATAAAAGAAAGTTAGTACTTGTAAGAGAGGTAATGTGGGCTGTACTGACCTCCAGTGGTTCAGAAAGGAAACAGCCTACAATGCAATAACAATGGTCCATTGTACAGTTATCTCTGTAGGGCAAACAATGAAGTAAGCAGATGAAGCGGAGTGCTGAGAACAACACAATAAGCCCAGTGTTGTTCATGTGCATATCTCAAAAGCCACTTTGTAGCCAGGGAAATGATGGAGTAGACCTAAAAATTCAGTCAAAGTTTTCCTTCTTTGGCATCTTCACAAGGACTTTCCTGTTTTTCCATTTTCAATATTGCATGATCCGATTGTTCTGGAACAATAAACATATTTAGTTGACGTATTTAGGAAAGCATTCCTCAATGAAGGGTGAAGTATACAATCTGCTGTATCACCATGGATCTGGAGCAAACCCTGCGCCTAATCTGTCCTGATTAAGAACAGCTCCTGCCACTCTGCTCCACCAGTTCTGTTGTCTGCATCATTTTTATGTCCAGATTTTATCAGAACATGCAGCTTCTACTTTTGATTCGCCCAACAGAGAAAACGCACAGGAAGAATGTTCACTTTGTGGCTATATGGAAGTCTACCGATGGAAAATAATGTAAAAAGTGTCAACGCATGTCTGTCAGCAATGCTATTAATTACATGCTTCTATACTTAGTTCAGTCCCCAGGGTGCAAGATTGGAAATGCAATTAAAGCACCATATCTGAGCCTTGTTAATATGCAGACAGACAACCTGAGGGAACCTGGGTGCTATATGATGAGTTCTGAGTCACAATAAGCTGCATATTAAGATTATCATCGCTAAGCAAATTACTTAGGGTCATGCAAATGATGTGCTACTCTCCTTAGAGGTTATTTTAAGACCTGAGCTGAGAAGCATAAATGAATGTGTTCACTGTTCATTATAGTGATGCTAGGTGATCAACTGGATGTTATTCATTACAGTACAAACTGATGACTAGAAGTAAAAAGAGGTCACATACAGAGCTTTTATGTTGGTTTCACAAGGAAAACACAGCATTAACCAGTTTCATATTGTCATGGTGTCTTTGGATATACAAACTTTTTCATACAGCTGCTTTGTGGGAGAAACCATTGCTTGGATTTGGCTTCACATTTCCACCGAAACACAAACAGTACAGGGCTTTTAAGTGCTCGTCCATTCCAACATATCTTCCTCCATAATGGTTTTTCCTGATTTTCACTGAGTGGTAAATGTACATGGTGGTAGATACCGTACATAAAGATGCTTCAGATTCTCTAACAGCACGGACTCTTCAAAAAAGATGTGGGACAGGAAATCTCCAGTGTTGCTTAATTATTCTGATGCCTCCCTCTCTTATCGAAGAAACTGATTATAGAGGGGGACGAAATAAAGGGTTTCAGGTTTTGAGATATGAAAAAATATGGTTACAGAATTTAAAAACAATGTGTTTTGAAAACAACATGAACCATGATAGATAAGCTATATGCATGGCTAGATAACAATAAATGTGTATAAAGAAATGTTGTTTTGTATTTTGGATAAACTGGCCTGTTTAACTGAGTGTTTTGAAACCCTGCTCTTTCCTAGCAGGTTGTAATTGTCTCTCTATCCTATCAAGAGCCATAAAAATAATGACACATTTCTTTTCTTTTTGTTAGACAAAGAAGCCTGTTTGCAGCATGTGTTTATATAGCTGCATGCTCTGAACAGCGTTCATAATATAGTAGTTTAGTTGCACTGGGTCCATACGTTTTTTGTCATTTTAAGTGATCAGCACTTCAGGATTCACAAAATGTCACATAAAGTAACAGTCAGGACATGTCAGATGACAGATTTTTTTTGAAAAAAAAAAAAAAAAATCTTAAAATTTTGTCGAGTTTTTTTTGTCTTTACTGCTAAAACAAGCTCAGAGATCCTGTCACGCCTCTACCGTGTATTCACAGATAGGCCCAATTTACAGTAAATCATTACAGTTGTTCATGTAAGGCCCAGTATCATTGATTTTAATTCCCAACACAACAGCCCTCCTCCCTTTTCTTTTCAAACTTTCTCCTCTTTCAGCAGAGCAAGGATCCCTTCCCTCCTGGATGTATACGGAGTGTGTTTCAACTGCAGGAGGTGAGCAGGAAACAGGTTCCCACTGGGAGCATACATCTCCTCTCCCTTCTGGCCCATCAGAGAGCGCAGAGTCTTGTTTCTGGACAGAATCTTATCATAAAACTCTACCCCTCCTTTGGCATAATTGTGTGACAGTGCAGCAGCACTTCTGTCTGAGCTGTAGTCAATCCACTTGTTGACAGCATCCGAGGTGAGGAAGTAAGAAACGGCACCGAGGCCGAGCGCCAGCACATTCACAGCGCCGCGAAGCAGCGCAGGCCCGACGTGGAGCCCAAACACCTGCTTCAGCACCACGCTGTACACCCAAACTCCCCCCAGGCAGAACGGGGCAACAGCAGCATTCAGAACAGGTCCTCCGGACTGCAAGCGGGCCACCTCTCGTGCTACAGCAAACTTCTGCGCCTCAGGGGAAAACGTCAGCGCCTCCTTAAGCACAGAGCCAGTATCACTGCTCCAGTCCACCGTTTTTCCATTGATGAAAATGCTGCGGTTGGTGATTCCACTTGAGTCATCAGCCGTGCTGTTAAAGTTTGCTGGGATGCCGATCTGGGCCCCTGCAGGGAGCCAAGGGACACCAGCGCCGACCGGATGGAACCCAAAGGAGGCGAAGGCAGAGAAGTTCTTGGTTGAGCTAATACCATAATCCTTTAACACCTAGAAGAGACGCAACGTTGAAATGTGGATTTTGTCACTTCTTTCACTACACATTGAAATCCTGTACTTTACGGGTTCTGCTGATTCATGAAGTATCAATCCACAGTATTTTGTGAGCGCTGTAATCAATTAAAAGGTCCGCATCTCATCTGAAAACAGCTGCACAAATCTAATTAAGATTTCAAAATATGCTATTAAACTTTACCTTGAGGGTGGAGTGAAAACAGAGGAAACAAACTCAAATAAAACTTTTACACACACACACACACACACACACACACACACACACACACACACACACACACACACACTACCTGCTGGAACACCTCCTCCAGTTTCTCAGACAGTTGGACTGGCTCTCCTTTGTGCCAGGCCTGATACAGCTGACGGTAGGACTTATCAGGGAAAACATGGTAGAACATGCTGGCTGCAAAGGCCGCGCCACAGCCGGCGACGAGCAGCGGGGTCCGGTTCCTCTGGAGAAGCACCGAGTACTTGAGGAAGCGAGACGCCATGTCACGTTTTAGCTCTTTAGTGCGAGTTAGGTGCTGCAGACTTCAGCAGGTAGCATCTGTGAAAGAGGCAGACACAACATTCAAGAGCACACCAGCAGGCCTGCACGTATGAGACAGGAGAGAAATCAGTTCCCAACAGACACAAGACAATAAATGCGTCCCTCTACCAAACGACCCCAGAGCGCCATTAAAACGTGCAGTCCCGGGATGGACAGGATGAAACGCGGAGGAATAACACAGCTGTCTTCACAGCGACAAACAGCTCACCTGGTCTGTGCGTCCTCACAAGGACGGAACAGCACCAAACTCTTACATGACGACAGGACGTAAAGCGGGGCAGCTGCCGTAATTCTCCGTTGCACGACAGTTTTACGACAGTGTGTTTTTTTTAGTATATTTGGTCGAGATTTAACCGCTCATATTAATAATTTAATCCATATGTGCACTGGAATTAAGGCATTTACATCATAATGCGATTAAATGACTTTAACACCACGCTGTGAGGCGCTAATGGGTCACTGACAAATAAAGCTCTTAAAAATGTTTTTAAAAAATTAGAAATTAGAACAATGTGTTTCAACAAGCTTTATTTGTGTTACAACATTTCAAAGCTTTAAATTCATTTTTTGACTGTATTTTCAACTTCACCACCTGAAAAGTGTCAGGTGGCGCAACCAAAATGATATCCTTTATATCCTTTCCTTCTATTTATTGTAAGTGAAACTTTTGGCAGGTGTACCTGAGTGTGTCTATAGTGGCTAACACATTTTGTGGTTGAGTTTTTTGTTAACTATAATTTAAGATTCTTGCATTTCAGTGGCCAGGTAATTAATATTTTTAATATCCAATTTTACATTTTAAAACTTGTATATAAATATACAAATGAATCTATTTAATACAATAGGTATATACCTCATAGTCTTCAACCATTTGTTCACTTTAACCTATTATTTATTGGTTTAAATAAATATTTTACCTGGTCGCACCACCTGACGATTCAGTTGTGTCACCTGACTTTTGCAGCTAATTTCAAATTAAACAGGCTTCTCTTTAGACACCTGTTTAACCTGTAGCCTTTGCTAGCAAGTTCATACATATAGTTTATTAATAAAATGAAGAGTTTTATAATAAAATAACATTTTCCTAGTTTTACCTTGGTCGTACCACCTGACATGAAAAGTGTTCCAGCCCAACTATGAGTTGAAAGGAGCTATTTTTATCAATATTTGAGAGAGCTCTACAAACCTTTTCACTCATCAATAAAGATCACCTGGGGTCCTCTGGCTGATGGAATATCCTGTTTGATGCTGTCACTGTTCACTTCAGAATAAAAGATGCATGTATACAGTTGCACCACCCTGACATTTGACAATACACAAATTCCCGGACAAAAGTTTTTGAATTATCTTAACACCTTTAAAACTATTAATATTTGTGAATTTAGTTTATTTGAAAGGTCTCAAACATGAAATCATGCCACAGTATCTATTTTGAACTTATTATTATTATAATATCATATTTAATACTTTTCTCAGGCTGTTCATTAACCCGGACGGTTGTGCCACCTGACATTTTGGTGGTTTGAGAGGCCAAAATATAAAATATATACATTATTATAATGTACTGATGGTCAAACTACAGCAGTTTTATAGAATAAAATGATGCATGTCATGAGTTAATTAAAATTATTTTAAAGGAAAGTAATACACTCGGACACAAAAATATGCACGTCATGTCAACGACCCTAATACAGCCGGAAGGAAACTGACATCATGTTAAACTAATGAATAAATAAATCAAATAATTTCTCATGTGTATGTCCTGATTGACGATAACAAATATAATCAGGATCTAAGCTGTAAAACTTGATCTTTCAGTTGAATGGAAATAATATGGACCACAAATCAATTAGCACATAATTAATGAACATAGCTTGAAAATAATCTTGCAGTGGATTTCTATAGAGAAATTATTTATACATAATTATTATATTGATAATTATTTGTGCTCAAGGCAAAGTATGCTTTAATGCTTCTAGTTTATTAATTTAATTACTTAGTTTTCACAGTTATCCATTTACATATGTGGATCAATGTAGAGTTATGCATATAGAGGTGAAAGTAGTTTTAATAAGGCAACCATGGATATTAGAAATTGAACTGATATTACAAATACAAAGGCACTGCAACAGTTTGGCAGAGAAAGCAAAAACAAGACACATGAAATCAAACCTTCATCCGTACAGCACTGTTCAACGCTGCACCGACTGAATACCAAGGTAACACCACCCAAAACACACCTCGGCAACATGCAAGACAAAGAGACATACAAAGGCAAAACGGTGACAAAGTGAGTTTGACTTGATTGCTCCCATACGTCCCCAATGTACCATTCATGTCACAGGTGTGATTCCAACCACACCTCGACAGTCTGTGGCCATTTTTAACAACACTCACATTTCACATTGTAGTCTCTGGCTTTGGCAGCATTCATAA